>NW_025753380.1:0-10800 GCF_021184085.1 Oncorhynchus gorbuscha
GACCTGTCACTGTCCTGTCCAGAGACCGGTAAGGAGCTATCACTGTCCTGTCCAGAGACCGATAAGGAAAGCTATCACTCTCCTGTCCAGAAACCGGTAAGGAAGCTATCACTGTCCTGTCCAGAGACCGGTAAGGAAGTATCACTGTCCTGTCCAGAAAACCGGTAAGGAGGCGATCACTGTCCTGTCCAGAGACCGGTATGGAAGCTATCACTGTCCTGTCCAGAGACCGGTAAGGAAGCTATCACTGTCCTGTCCAGAGACCGGTATGGAAGCTATCTGTCCTGTCCAGAGACCGGTAAGGAAGCTATCACTGTCCTGTCCAGAGACCGGTAAGGAAGCCATCACTGTCCTTTCCAGAGACCGTAAGGACGCGATCACTGTCCTGTCCAGAGACCGGTAGAGGCTATCACTGTCCTGTCCAGAGACCGGAAGCTATCACTGTCCTGTCCAGAGACCGGTAAGGAAGCTATCACTGTCCTGTCCAGAGACCGGTAAGGAAGCTATCACTGTCCTGTCCAGAGACCGGTAAGGAAGCTATCACTGTCCTTTCCAGAGACCGGTAAGGACGCGATCACTGTCCTTTCCAGAGACCGATAAGGAGGCGATCACTGTCCTGTCCAGAGACCGGTAAGGACGCGATCACTGTCCTGTCCAGAGACCGGTAAGGAAGCTATCACTGTCCTGTCCAGAGACCGGTAAGGAAGCTATCACTGTCCTTTCCAGAGACCGGTAAGGACGCGATCACTGTCCTTTCCAGAGACCGGTAAGGAAGCTATCACTGTCCTGTCCAGAGACCGGTAAGGAAGCTATCACTGTCCTGTCCAGAGACCGATAAGGAAGCTATCACTGTCCTGTCCAGAGACCGGTAAGGACGCGATCACTGTCCTGTCCAGAGACCGGTAAGGAAGCTATCACTGTCCTTTCCAGAGACCGGTAAGGAAGCTATCACTGTCCTTTCCAGAGACCGGTAAGGACGCGATCACTGTCCTGTCCAGAGACCGGTAAGGAAGCTATCACTGTCCTGTCCAGAGACCGGTAAGGAAGCTATCACTGTCCTTTCCAGAGACCGGTAAGGACGCGATCACTGTCCTTTCCAGAGACCGGTAAGGAAGCTATCACTGTCCTGTCCAGAGACCGGTAAGGACGCGATCACTGTCCTGTCCAGAGACCGGTAAGGAAGCTATCACTGTCCTGTCCAGAGACCGGTAAGGACGCGATCACTGTCCTGTCCAGAGACCGGTAAGGAAGCTATCACTGTCCTGTCCAGAGACCGGTAAGGAAGCTATCACTGTCCTTTCCAGAGACCGGTAAGGATGCGATCACTGTCCTGTCCAGAGACCGGTAAGGAAGCTATCACTGTCCTGTCCAGAGACCGGCAAGCTATCACTGTCCTGTCAGAGACCCATAAGGAAGCTATCACTGTCCTGTCCAGAAACCGGTAAGGAAGCTATCACTGTCCTGTCCAGAGACCGGTAAGGAAGCTATCACTGTCCTGTCCAGAGACCGGTAAGGAGGCGATCACTGTCCTTTCCAGAGACCGGTAAGGAAGCTATCACTGTCTTGTCCAGAGATCGGTAAGGAAGCTATCACTGTCCTGTCCAGAGACCGGTAAGGAAGCTATCACTGTCCTGTCCAGAGACCGGTAAGGAGGCGATCACTGTCCTTTCCAGAGACCGGTAAGGAAGCTATCACTGTCCTGTCCAGAGACCGGTAAGGAGGCGATCACTGTCCTGTCCAGAGACCGGTAAGGAAGCTATCACTGTCCTGTCCAGAGACCGGTAAGGAAGCTATCACTGTCCTGTCCAGAGACCGGTAAGGAAGCTATCACTGTCCTGTCCAGAGACCGATAAGGAAGCTATCACTGTCCTGTCCAGAGACCGGTAAGGAGGCGATCACTGTCCTGTCCAGAGACCGGTAAGGAGGCGATCACTGTCCTTTCCAGAGACCGGTAAGGAAGCTATCACTGTCCTGTCCAGAGACCGGTAAGGAAGCTATCACTGTCCTGTCCAGAGACCGGTAAGGAAGCTATCACTGTCCTTTCCAGAGACCGGTAAGGACGCGATCACTGTCCTGTCCAGAGACCGGTAAGGAAGCTATCACTGTCCTGTCCAGAGACCGGTAAGGAAGCTATCACTGTCCTTTCCAGAGACCGGTAAGGACGCGATCACTGTCCTGTCCAGAGACCGGTAAGGACGCGATCACTGTCCTGTCCAGAGACCGGTAAGGAAGCTATCACTGTCCTGTCCAGAGACCGGTAAGGAAGCTATCACTGTCCTGTCCAGAGACCGGTAAGGAAGCTATCACTGTCCTGTCCAGAGACCGGTAAGGAAGCTATCACTGTCCTGTCCAGAGACCGGTAAGGAAGCTATCACTGTCCTTTCCAGAGACCGGTAAGGAAGCTATCACTGTCCTTTCCAGAGACCGGTAAGGAAGCTATCACTGTCCTTTCCAGAGACCGGTAAGGAAGCTATCACTGTCCTGTCCAGAGACCGGTAAGGAAGCTATCACTGTCCTGTCCAGAGACCGGTAAGGAGGCTATCACTGTCCTGTCCAGAGACCGGTAAGGAAGCTATCACTGTCCTGTCCAGAGACCGGTAAGGAGGCGATCACTGTCCTGTCCAGAGACCGGTAAGGAAGCTATCACTGTCCTGTCCAGAGACCGGTAAGGAAGCTATCACTGTCCTTTCCAGAGACCGGTAAGGAAGCTATCACTGTCCTGTCAGGAGACCGGTAAGGAAGCTATCACTGTCCTTTCCAGAGACCGGTAAGGACGCGATCACTGTCCTGTCCAGAGACCGGTAAGGAAGCTATCACTGTCCTGTCCAGAGACCGGTAAGGAAGCTATCACTGTCCTTTCCAGAGACCGGTAAGGACGCGATCACTGTCCTGTCCAGAGACCGGTAAGGAGGCTATCACTGTCCTGTCCAGAGACCGGTAAGGACGCGATCACTGTCCTGTCCAGAGACCGGTAAGGAAGCTATCACTGTCCTGTCCAGAGACCGGTAAGGAAGCTATCACTGTCCTGTCCAGAGACCGGTAAGGAGGCGATCACTGTCCTGTCCAGAGACCGGTAAGGACGCGATCACTGTCCTGTCCAGAGACCGGTAAGGAGGCTATCACTGTCCTGTCCAGAGACCGGTAAGGAAGCTATCACTGTCCTGTCCAGAGACCGATAAGGAAGCAATCACTACTGTGTATCTGAATCCCTCAGTAGACACTATATCTGAGTTGCAGGTTAAAGATGTGAGGAGTGAAATGGAGATGAAATTTTATCTTTGCTGTCATGTTGTTTTCAGAACAGTTTGTCTTCGCTCACGGCTCCCCCTGGTGGGGAGACTCATTATCAGTCCTTCCTCATTGTACATTCTGTCATGTTTGTCTTTATATGTCAACAGCCTTATATGTTACAGTTTTTCTCAATTACTTGAGCACATTTGTCCAATCAGAATTCACTTTTTGAAAACTAGTAACACGCAGCCCCAAACTGAAACACGGTGGCCAAAATAACCCACTTAATTTGCAAAATGCATTACACCCCTATAGTCGATGTCTGGACTCCACAAAATCAAATTAGCATAATACAACAATTCCCATAAAAATCTGTCAGTTTAAGCTAGAGATATTTGTTTTTTTCAATTGGATGTGTCTCAATCCACCACATCTGCCGATGTCACACTTCCACGGTAAAAGTTGTGTTTGTCAGACCATGAGACATCCCACAAAATCGTCTGTAGCGTCCGAATGGTTTTGGCCTACATTTTGCTATAAGACCGCTACAAGCGTGTGAAGTTGGTACAGCCGATCTGCCAATTTCTGTCTGTAGCATATGAACAGATTGAGCTACACCAGTTTGAGCTTTTCCCTCTGTGGAAAGGTGAGACTCTCACAAACACATCGTTTGTTCTGCTCTAGGATGCCCACAGGCCTCACAACACTCATCTGAAGGTCCCCAGAACTAGTTGAATAAAATTAATGGAAGTATACAGTGCCTTTGGAAAGTTTTCAGACCCCTTGACTTTTTCCATGTTTTGTTACGTTACAGCCTTATTCTAAAATTGATGAGGGAAAAACAATTTACTCAATCTACACACAATACCCCATAATGACAAAGCAAAAACTGATTTTTTAAAATGTTTGCTAATTTATAAAATAAACAAACCCGGAAATATCCCATTTACATAAGTATTCAGAGCCTTTACTGAGTACTTTGATGAATCACCTTTGGCAGCAAATACAGCATCGGGTCTTCTTGGGTATGACGCTACAAGCTTGGCACACCTGTATTTGGGGAGTTTCTCCCATTATCTCAAGCTCTGTCAGGTTGGATGGGGAGCTTTACCGCACAGCTATTCAGGTCTCTCCTGAAATGTCCGGGTTTTGGCTGGGCCACTCAGGACATTCAGAGACTTGTCCCGAAAGCACCCCTGTGGTGTCTTGGCTGTGTGCTTAGGGATGTTGTCCTGTTGGAAGGTGAACATTCGCCTCCGTTCATCTTTGCCTCGATCCTGACTAGTCTCCCAGTCACCGCCGCTGAAAAACGTCCCCACAGCATGATGCTTCCACCACCATGTTTCACTGTAGGGATGGTGCCAGATTTCCTCCAGATGTGATGCTTGGCATTCAAGCCAAAGAGTTCAATCTTGGTTTCATCAGACCAGAGAATCTTGCTTCTCATGGTCTGAGAGTCCTTTAGGTGCCTTTTGGCAAACTCCAAGTGGGCTGTCATGGGCCTTTTACTGAGTAGTCGCTTCCGTCTGGCCACTCTACCATAAATGCCTAATTGGTGGAGTGCTGCAGAGATGTTTGTCCTTCTGGAAAGTTTTCCCATCTCCACAGAGGAACTCTAGAGCTCTGTCAAAGTGATCACCTCTCTGACCAAGGCCCTTCTCCCCCCGAATGCTCAGTTTGGCTGAGTGGCCAGCTTTAGGAAGAATCTTGGTGTGGTTCCAAACTTCTTCCATTTAAGATTGATGGAGAACACTGTGTTCTTGGGGACCTTCAATGCTGCAGATATTTAGTACCCTTCACCAGATCTGTGCCTCGACAAAATCCTGTCTCGGAGCTCTACAGACAATTCCTTCTACCTCATGGCTTGGTTTTTGCTCTGACATGCACTGTCAACTGTGGGACCTTATATAGACCGATATGTGCCTTTCAAAATCATGTCCAATCAATTAAATGTATGACAGGTGGACTCCAATGAAGTTGAAGTTGATACTCAATCTGAATACTTATGTAAATAAGGTATTTTTGTTTTTAAATTGAATCCATTTGCCAAAATTTCTAAAAACCTCTTTCCTTTTGTCATTATGGGGTATTGTGTGTAGATTGATGAGTTTTTATTTATTTAATCTATTTTAGAATAAAACTGTAACACAACAACATGTTGAAAATAATCAAGTGGTCTGAATACTTTATATATGTATATGGATACTGTTGAGTGCCAAAAAAAATGGAAAAAGAACGAACAAATGTTTCTTGGTCTTTCTTATATCTCTCAGATATAGGAAAGACACTTCAGAACAAACTTCCTTTTGATTTTTTGGGGGGGGGCTAGCTGTTCCATGTAGCGAATATAAGCTATTCACTGTGTTTGTATGGGCTAATAGCAGTAAGGCCCCAAAAATGTTTTCATCAAATATATACAGTACCGGTCAAAAGTTTGGACACACCTACTCATTCAAGGGTTTTTCTTTATTTGTACTATTTTCTACATTGTAGAATAATTATGAAGACATCAAAACTATGAAATAACACATATGCAATCATGTAGTAACCAAAACAGTGGTAAACCCTTTGCCTTGATGACAGCTTTGCACACTCGTGGCATTCTCTCAACCAGCTTCACATGGAATGCTTTTACAACAGTATTGAAGGAGTTCACACATATGCTAAACACTTGTTGGCTGCTTTTCCTTCACTCTGCGGTCCAACTGATCCCAAACCATCTCAATTGGGTTGATGTTGGGTGATTGTGGGGGTCAGGTCATCTGAGGCAAAACTCCATTACTCTCTTTCTTGGTCAAATAGCCCTTACACAGTCTGAAGGTGTGTTGTGTCATTGTCTTCTTGAAAAACAAATGTCAAAAATGTCAAAAACAAATAGTCCCACTAAGAATAAACCAGATGGGATGGCGTATCGCTGCAGAATGCTGTGGTAGCCATGCTGGGTTAAGTGTGCCTTACATTCCAAATAAATCACAGACAGTGTCACCAGCAAAGCACCCCCACACCATCACACCTCCTCCTCCATGCTTCACGGTGGGAACCACACATGCAGAGATCATCCGTTCACCTACTCTACATCTCACAAAGACATGGTGGTTGGAACCAAAAATCTCAAATTTGGTCTCATCAGACCAAAGGACCGATTTCCACCGGTCTAATGTCCATTGCTCATGTTTCTTGAGAGGTTGAGATGTGTCTGTCACTAGAAGTCTGTAAAGCATTTATTTGGGCTGCAATTTATCAGGCTGGTAACTCTAATGAACTTGTCCTCTTCAGCAGAGGTAAATCTGGGTCTTCCTTTATTGTGGCGGTTCTCATGAGAGCCAGTTTCATCATAGCGCTTGATCGTTTTTGCGACTGCACCTGAAGAAACTTTAAAAGTTTTAGAAATTTTCCAGATTGACTGACCTTCATGTCTTAAAGTGATGATGGACTGTTTCTCTTTGGTTATTTGAGCTGTACTTGACCTAATATGGACTTGGTCTTTTGCCAAATAGGGCTATATTCTGTATACCACCCCTACCTTGGTACAACCAACTGATTGACTCAAACAAATTTAAGAAGGATATAAATTCCACAAATTAACTTCTAACAAGGCACATCTGTTAATTGAAATGCTTCCAGGTGACTATCTCATGAAACTGGCTGAGAAAATGCCAAGAATGTGCAAAGCTGTCATCAAGGCAAAGGGTGGCTATTTTGAAGCATCTCAAATATAAATTATTTTTTGACTTGTTAAACACTTTTTGGTAACCTACATGTGTTTTTTCATAGTTTTGATGTCTTCACTATTATTCTACAATGTAGAAAATTATGAAAAAAATAAGAAAACCCTTGAATGAGTAGGTGTGTCCAAACTTTTTGACTGGTACTGTATGTATATATATATTTATAGTTCACAGGATTTAAAAAATCAAACAGCTAAATTATCCTTGGTATGACCTTATTAAAACAATTCCATATAGCTTAGTATATAATTATAGTATGCACCATAATAGGTAGAAATCAAATCAAATTTTATTTGTCACATACACATGGTTAGCAGATGTTAATGCGAGTGTAGCGAAATGCTTGTGCTTCTAGTTCCGACAATACAGTGATAACCAACAAGTAATCTAACTAACAATTCCAAAACTACTGTCTTATACACAGTGTAAGGGCATAAGGAATATGTACATAAGGATATATGAATGAGTGATGGTACAGAGCAGCATACAGTAGATGGTATCAGTACAGTATATACATATGAGATGAGTGTGTGTAGACAAAGTAAACAAAGTGGTATAGTTAAAGTGGCTAGTGATACATGTATTACATAAGGATGCAGTCGATGATGTAGAGTACAGTATATACATATGCATATGAGATTAATAATGTAGGGCAGGGTGTCAAACTCATTTCGCATAGTGGGCCATACGGCCTAGGGAGATGTCAAGTGGGCCGGACCATTAAAATTATACCATACTCTGCTATAAATAGCAAAATAACATGTCTTTCCTTTGTTTTGGTGTAAAAAACACTAAAGAACATTAGGAAAATATTGAAATTTAAGGAACTATCCTTTTACAAAACATTTCATGAAACACCTCATATTTCCTTAGACAAATGTGCAATTTACTTTTATCATTCACAAATATGCATTGCAACTGATCCCACTGATTGTACAAAGGCACAAAACTTTAATTGGTACTGAAAAATATAGTAATGCACTTTAAGATTAAATGAGACTTTTAAAGAAAGGAATTTTAAACCACTTACACATACGCATATAAAATCTAAATGTAATCCCTGCATACACCGCACAAACTAAGGAGAGTGATTTTAAATGTGTAATGAAGAAAGTGTTCGCACTGTCCTGTAAATCTGTAAACTTCATACATGAAACATACATACACATACAATACATACTGAAAATTTATGGAGTTGTATGAACAGTAGAATTCCATCACACAACTTTTGTTTTGAAGCTGCTGACTAACATTAAAGTGCACATTTTTTAAATCACCACAGTAAGGATTCATCTTCACAGAGCTGTATTCTTTCAATGCAAACAGTATCTAAGGCAGCATTTTAAAGGTGTTAGTCTAGTCTGGACTTGTATTTGTACCTGAAACTTGGCATCTTTTGGCCTGTACAAGTGCATCAACACCAGGTGTCATGTCCTGACTAGCTGTCACTTTCAGAATGTCATTTAAGTGCTTGTTTGTGAGCCTTGAACGCATTTTTGTTTTATTGATATTCATCACTGAGAAAATTTGTTCACAAAGGTAGGTTGTCCCAAACATGCACAAAATTTTGCAGCCAGGGCTGTTAATTTGGGGTAACCTGGTAGTAGATACTGATAAAATCTGTCCAGACCTACAGAGGCAAATTTGCCCTTCAAATCTGCATCACACTGCAAATCAATTATCTCTAGCTGAATTTCGACCGGCAGATCAGAAGCTTTAACTGTGAAAGGTGAGCGAAAAACTGAAAATTCTGTCTCAAGTTCACCAAATACCTGAAAACGTTTCTCAAACTCCGCAGTAGTCCTGCAATTTTGTCTTTGTACCGTTTCATGTCCGCATCAGGTCTGGTCACACACATCTCTCAGACAGGGAAATGAGCAGGGTTGCCATTTGCCAGTTGCATCTCCCACAAAGTCAGCTTCAACTTAAATGCATGTATGTTGTCAGAAAACTGTGTGACAACTTTTTTGCGACCTTGCAACATTTGTTCAGATTGTTCAAGTGTTCAGTAATATCAACCAAGAATGCAAGGTCCCGTAGCCATTCCTGAGATTGTAATTCCAACACCGGTTTTCCTTTTTCTCCATGAACTGTACGATTTCGTCTCGTAGATCAAAGAAATGCCTCAGCACAGCGCCTCGGCTTAACCATCTCACTTCAGTGTGGTATGGCAGGCTGTGGGTAATGTTGCTGTCGCTGAGAAGTTTGTCAAACTGACGATGGTTCAGACCTCTGGACCGGATGAAATTCACAGTGCGAATCAACCACCTCCATGACGTGGTCCATTTTCAGCGACTTGCAACACAATGCCTCCTGGTGCAAAATACAGTGAAATGTCCAGAAACGATCTCCTCCATTAAGGGCTTGTACTTTGTCTTTGAACTTTGTCGCGGCACCTGCTTTCTTTCCGACCATGGATGGCGCGCGTCTGTAGCCAGGCTGACAGCGCGGGACCAGTCCACTCAACTCTGTCCAATGCAGCAACGACAGAGCCGAAAAATGTCCTCGGCTGTTGTGGTGTCCATCATTGGCACCAACTCAAGAAACTCTTCAGTAACAGTCAATGTCTCATCAACTCCTCGAATAAATATGGCCAGTTGGGCCACGTCTGTGATGTCAGTGCTCTCGCCAATTGCCACGGAAAATGCAATAAATGACTTGACTCTCTGTTTCAATTGACTGTCTAAATCTGTCGATAGTTCCGAAATCCTCTCTGCTATAGTATTCCTCGTCAGGCTAATATTGGCAAAAGCTTGTCGCTTCGGGACATACAAGTTCAGCCGCCTTCATCATGCATCGCTTTAACAAAGTCACCGTCTGAATATGGCTTTGATGCTAATGCTATTTCGCTAGCAATTAGGTAGCTGGCTTTTACCGCTGCTTCACTGACTTCTCGGCTCTGGATGAAAGTTGACTGCTGTTTCCTCAGACCCGCCAGCAATTCGTTAATCTTATCTCTTCTCAGTTGTTCTTGGTAAGCCATCATATTTTTCGCTGTAGATGAGTCTCGAGTGGCGTCGAATATTATATTCCTTCAATACCGAAACTTGTTGCAAACACACCAAGCACAAAGGTTTTCCGTGCATCTCTGTAAATAAATAGGGCGTGGTCCATTTTTCTTTGAAAATTCTACACTCCTTATCTACTTTTCTCCGTTTGGATAACGACATTTTGGCTAATGATGGTGTAGCGAGAGGTAGAGACCAAGGTATTAACAACGTCTGTAATAGCTAGCAGATGGCGCATTGATACCGTCTGCTGTTTTCAGTCTGTCTCAGTGATGCGGCTTGTCTTCTACTCTGATGGAAAGAGTGCCTCTTAGCGGATAATCCATGAATTGCCGCAATTAAAAATATTAATTCCATGTCTTTTATGCATTTTTTCCACTTTCAAATTATCCTGCGGCCTGATCGAACCACCTTGGGGGCTGGTCTCCTGCCCGCGGCCGTATGTTTGACACCCTGATAGGGTAAGTAACATTATAGGTAGCATTGTTTAAAGTGGCATAGTGATATGTTACATCATTCCCATCAATTCTTAATATTAAAGTGTAGGCTGGAGTTGAGTCAGTGTGTCGGCAGCAGCCACTCAATGTTAGTGGTGGCTGTTTAACAGTCTGATGGCCTTTGAGATAGAAGCTGTTTTTCAGTCTCTCGTCCCAGCTTTGATGCACCTGTACTGACCTCGCTTCTGATGATAGCGGGTGAACAGGCAGTGGTCTGGTGGTTGATGTCCTGATGATCTTTATGGCCTTCCTGTAACATCGGGTGGTGTAGGTGTCCTGGAGGGCAGGTGGTTTGCCCCCGGGTGATGCGTTGTGCAGTCTTCTACCACCCTCTGG
>NW_025753381.1:0-10796 GCF_021184085.1 Oncorhynchus gorbuscha
GCACATATGTCAGAGTCAAGGCCCGCGGGCCACATCCGGCCCGCGAGAAGGTTTTTTACGGCCCCTGGGATGATCTTGATTTATTATTAGAACCGGCCCGCAGATCTTTTACACGCACCAATACTACATTTCCCACAATGCAACGGTGACGCACCGAGCAGTAGGCTGCTTCATTTCAATATTTATTGGCACAGCAGTTGTCAGCATCACAGTAAAATTAACTTTCAGATACCCATCAAAAATGGCAAAACGGAAGGTGGACACTGAGAACCGGGGTTTCAAACAAGGTGGGAGTCGGAGTATTTGTTCACGGAGGTAGCTGGAAAACCTGTGTGTCTTCTGTGTGGAGAAAGTGTGGCGGTACTGAAAGAGTATAATCTGAGACGACATTATGAAACGAAACACGCGGACAAAAACAAGAATATGGACATGGAACAAAGGCTACAAAAGGCAGAGGAATTAAAACGAGGCCTCAAATCTCGACAGGCTCTGTTCAAAAAGCCAAATCACAAGGCCAGGCTGCTGTCAAGGCCAGTTTTATTTTGGCAGAAGAGATCGCTAAATCAGCCCGGCCATTTACGGAGGATTTCATCAAGACTGCATGATTAAAGTTTGTGACGAAGTTTGCCCAGAAAAAGGCAACTCTTTTTAAATGTGAGTCTGAGCAGAAACACCATTGCCGAGAGAGTAGACCAGTTGTCCATCAATCTAAAAGAGCAGCTTGTGAAAAAGGGAAAGATTTCATTGCATATTCTTGGCTGTGGATGAGAGCAACCCGACATTTCTGACATTGCCCAGTTGTCAATTTTCATCCGCGCGGAGGGACTCCAGCCTAAGCGTGACAGAGGAGTTTTTGGCTTTACGTCCTATGCATGGCACAACTACGGGGCATGATTTGTATGAAGAGGTGTCAAGATGTGTAAAAATGAGATGGAGCTGCCTTGGGAAAAACTCGTGGGTTTGACAACCGACGGAGCACCTGTGATGTGTGGACACAGGAGCGGACTGGTTGGCAAAGATACGGGAAAAGATGCAAGAGGAAAACGCGACAGGTGAGCTGACAGCTTATCATTGTATCATACACCAGGAAGCGTTGTGCGGTAAAAGCCTTGAAAATGGAGCATGTAATGACCATCATCACGCGCACAGTTAACTTTATCAGAGCCAAAGGTTTGAATCACCGCCAGTTCAAGGCATTTCTGGACGGAGTTAGAAACGGAGCATGGTGATTTGCCTTATCACACAGAGGTGCGATGGCTAAGCCAGGGAAAGGTGCTTCAAAGATGTTTCGAGTCCAGGAGGAGATTTGTCTGTTCTTGGACAGCAAAGGGAAAGACACAACACAACTCCGAGACGAAATGTTTCTGTGTGAAATGGCTTTTCTGTGTGACATTACGAGTCATCTGAATGCAATGAACTTGCAGCTGCAGGGTCGGGATCGTGTCATCTCTGATATGTACAGTACAGTGAAGGCATTTAAAACCAAACTGACTCTGTGGGAGACGAGATGCGGAAAGAAAATTTGAGCCACTTTCCCAGCTGCCAGACCATGAAAGAGAAGCTTCCTACCAGTGCGTTCCCGAGCGCACAGTTGGCTGATAAAATAGGTATGCTTGCCGCTGACTTTCGACGCCGATTTGCTGACTTTGAAGCACAAAAAAAGCAGGTTGGAACTGCTCGGTAACCCATTTGCTGTTGACGTGGAAAGCTCACCACCAAACCTCCAAATGGAGTTGATTGACCTCCAATGCAATGATGCACTGAGGGCAAAATATGCGGCAGTGGGTGCTGCGGAGTTCGCCCGTTTCCTCCCGACACAATGCCCCAGCTGCGCATCCAGGCTGCTCAAACGTTGTCTATGTTTGGCAGCACATACCTGTGTGAACAACTGTTTTCTTTGATGAACTTGAACAAAACATCACACAGAAGTCGACTTACTGCTGAACACCTCCACTCAATTCTGAGGATTTCCTCAGCTCAGAGCCTTACCCCGAACATTGATGAACTTGTGGAAAAGATGGGACACCACCAAGTATCACCTCAACCTCAAACAAGTGAACATTACTGTGCAATCACATATATTTAGAGTTTTTACTCAGTTCAAGTTTAAAAGTTAAAGTTTAATATTTGTTTTCACTGCATGTTACTTCTCCTTAAACAAAGTGTTGTTTTTGATTAATAGATTTTTGCACTTTATTTTATTGTATTTCAACTCCAATTATATTTTAAAAATATTTCAGCTTGAGTGGATGATAGAAAATTGCTATTATTGTTTTTTTCTTTGAAGTAAATTTAGCCCACTTTTGCTAAAATAAAAATATAGGCTACTGATGGTGCCTTGAATACCGTTTCTTTCATTTAATGTTCATGTTATGGGTCTTTTTTATATAAAGGAAATTTGTCTTTTGTGTCATGCTTGAAACACCAAGATTACTGACAGAGCCATAAGAAAATATTGCTCAATTAGGTTCACTAGACTATATGCGTCATTTAAAAAAATTTCAATGAACATTCGAACAGTCCGGCCCTCGGCTTGTAGCTAAATTTTTTATTTGGCCCTCCGTCCATTTGACTTTGACACCCCTGACATACAGTAACTACCAGGTTATATTAGGTTCTCCTGACCTCATGACATACAGTAACTACCAGGTTATATTAGGTTCTCCTGACATACAGTAACTACCAGGTTATATTAGGTTCTCCTGACCTCATGACATACAGTAACTACCAGGTTATATTAGGTTCTCCTGACATACAGTAACTACCAGGTTATATTAGGTTCTCCTGACATACAGTAACTACCAGGTTATATTAGGTTCTCCTGACCTCATGACATACAGTAACTACCAGGTTATATTAGGTTCTCCTGACCTCATGACATACAGTAACTACCAGGTTATATTAGGTTCTCCTGACCTCATGACATACAGTAACTACCAGGTTATATTAGGTTCTCCTGACCTCATGGCATACAGTAACTACCAGGTTATATTAGGTTCTCCTGACCTCATGACATACAGTAACTACCAGGTTATATTAGGTTCTCCTGATCTCATGACATACAGTAACTACCAGGTTATATTAGGTTCTCCTGACCTCATGACATACAGTAACTACCAGGTTATATTAGGTTCTCCTGACATACAGTAACTACCAGGTTATATTAGGTTCTCCTGATCTCATGACATACAGTAACTACCAGGTTATATTAGGTTCTCCCCTGACATACAGTAACTACCAGGTTATATTAGGTTCTCCTGACCTCATGACATACAGTAACTACCAGGTTATATTAGGTTCTCCTGACCTCATGACATACAGTAACTACCAGGTTATATTAGGTTCTCCTGACCTCATGACATATAGTAACTACCAGGTTATATTAGGTTCTCCTGACCTCATGACATACAGTAACTACCAGGTTATATTAGGTTCTCCTGACCTCATGACATACAGTAACTACCATGTTATATTAGGTTCTCCTGACATACAGTAACTACCAGGTTATATTAGGTTCTCCTGATCTCATGACATACAGTAGCTACCAGGTTATATTAGGTTCTCCTGACATACAGTATCTACCAGGTTATATTAGGTTCTCCTGACCTCATGACATACAGTAGCTACCAGGTTATATTAGGCTCTCCTGACCTCATGACATACAGTAACTAACTACCAGGTTATATTAGGTTCTCCTGACCTCATGACATACAGTAACTACCAGGTACATGATTATGGTCTTTAGTTCTGGTTCTAGTTCTGGTTCTAGTTCCAGTTCTGGTTTAGTTATGTTCTAGTTCTGGTTAAGGTATGGCTCTAGTTAAGTTCTGTTCAATTTCTGGTTAAGTTATGGTTCTAGTTCTGGTTCTAGTCAATGGTTCTAGTCAATGGCTCTAGTCATAGGTCTAGTCATAGGTCTAGTCATAGGTCTAGTTCAGGTTCTAGTCATGGTTTTAGTCATGGTTCTAGTCATGGTTCAATTGATGTTCTAGTCATGGTTCTAGTTCTAGTCATTGTTCTAGTTCAGGTTCAAGTCATGGTTCTAGTTCTGGTTCTAGTCATGGTTCAATTGATGTTCTAGTCATGGTTCTAGTTCTAGTTCAGGTTCTAGTCATGGTTCTAGTCATGGTTCTAGTTCTATTCATGGTTCTAGTCATGGTTCTAGTTCTGGTGCTAATTATGGTTCTAGTTATGGCCAAGTCCAGTATATGTCCAATACTAGTCTCTACTAACCTTCGCTCCAGAGTACTCCTCTTCTCCGTATTTGATGGATGCCTGCAGTTTGATCATCTGTGGGAGAGATGGACAGAACATGGGTCAGAAGAGAGAATATGGTTGAAGAACAGAATTATATCTCAGGGTGGTAAGATAACTCTACCTGGTAGTAAACATTATAACTCTACCTGGATGTAAACATTATAACTCTACCTGGTAGTAAACATTATAACTCTACCTGGTAGTAAACATTATAACTCTACCTGGTAGTAAACATTATAACTCTACCTGGTAGTAAACATTATAACACTACCTGGATGTAAACATTATAACTCTACCTGGTAGTAAACATTATAACTCTACCTGGTAGTAAACATTATAACTCTACCTGGTAGTAAACATTATAACTCTACCTGGTAGTAAACATTATAACTCTACCTGGTAGTAAACATTATAACTCTACCTGGTAGTAAACATTATAACTCTACCTGGTAGTAAACATTATAACTCTACCTGTAGTAAACATTATAACTCTACCTGGATGTAAACATTATAACTCTACCTGGTAGTAAACATTATAACTCTACCTGGTAGTAAACATTATAACTCTACCTGGTAGTAAACATTATAACTCTACCTGGTAGTAAACATTATAACTCTACCTGGTAGTAAACATTATAACTCTACCTGGTGGGGCTGGTAGTAAACATTATGACTCTACCTGGTAGTTAACATTATAACTCTACCTGGTAGTAAACATTATAACTCTACCTGGTAGTAAACATTATAACTCTACCTGGTAGTAAACATTATAACTCTACCTGGTGGGGCTGGTAGTAAACATTATGACTCTACCTGGTAGTAAACATTATAACTCTACCTGGTAGTAAACATTATAACTCTACCTGGTAGTAAACATTATAACTCTACCTGGTGGGGCTGGTAGTAAACATTATGACTCTACCTGGTAGTAAACATTATAACTCTACCTGGTAGTAAACATTATAACTCTACCTGGTAGTAAACATTATAACTCTACCTGGTAGTAAACATTATAACTCTACCTGGTAGTAAACATTATAACTCTACCTGGTAGTAAACATTATAACTCTACCTGGTAGTAAACATTATAACTCTACCTGGTAGTAAACATTATAACCTCTACCTGGTAGTAAACATTATAACTCTACCTGGTGGGGCTGGTAGTAAACATTATGACTCTACCTGGTAGTAAACATTATAACTCTACCTGGTAGTAAACATTATAACTCTACCTGGTAGTAAACATTATAACTCTACCTGGTAGTAAACATTATAACTCTACCTGGTAGTAAACATTATAACTCTACCTGGTAGTAAACATTATAACTCTACCTGGTAGTAAACATTATAACTCTACCTGGTAGTAAACATTATAACTCTACCTGGTAGTAAACATTATAACTCTACCTGGTAGTAAACATTATAACTCTACCTGGTAGTAAACATTATAACTCTACCTGGTAGTAAACATTATAACTCTACCTGGTAGTAAACATTATAACTCTACCTGGTAGTAAACATTATAACTCTACCTGGTAGTAAACATTATAACTCTACCTGGTAGTAAACATTATAACTCTACCTGGTAGTAAACATTATAACTCTACCTGGTAGTAAACATTATAACTCTACCTGGTAGTAAACATTATAACTCTACCTATGGTAGTAAACATTATAACTCTACCTGGTAGTAAACATTATAACTCTACCTGGTAGTAAACATTATAACTCTACCTGGTAGTAAACATTATAACTCTACCTGGTAGTAAACATTATAACTCTACCTGGTAGTAAACATTATAACTCTACCTGGTAGTAAACATTATAACTCTACCTGGTAGTAAACATTATAACTCTACCTGGTAGTAAACATTATAACTCTACCTGGTAGTAAACATTATAACTCTACCTGGTAGTAAACATTATAACTCTACCTGGTAGTAAACATTATAACTCTACCTGGTAGTAAACATTATAACTCTACCTGGTAGTAAACATTATAACTCTACCTGGTGGGGCTGGTAGTAAACATTATGACTCTACCTGGTAGTAAACATTATAACTCTACCTGGTAGTAAACATTATAACTCTACCTGGTAGTAAACATTATAACTCTGCCTGGTAGTAAACATTATAACTCTACCTGGTAGTAAACATTATAACTCTACCTGGTAGTAAACATTATAACTCTACCTGGTAGTAAACATTATAACTCTACCTGGTAGTAAACATTATAACTCTACCTGGTAGTAAACATTATAACTCTACCTGGTAGTAAACATTATAACTCTACCTGGTAGTAAACATTATAACTCTACCTGGTAGTAAACATTATAACTCTACCTGGTAGTAAACATTATAACTCTACCTGGTAGTAAACATTGATAACTCTACCTGGTAGTAAACATTATAACTCTACCTGGTAGTAAACATTATAACTCTACCTGGTAGTAAACATTATAACTCTACCTGGATGTAAACATTATAACTCTACCTGGATGTAAACATTATAACTCTACCTGGTAGTAAACATTATAACTCTACCTGGTAGTAAACATTATAACTCTACCTGGTAGTAAACATTATAACTCTACCTGGTAGTAAACATTATAACTCTACCTGGTGGGGCTGGTAGTAAACATTATGACTCTACCTGGTAGTAAACATTATAACTCTACCTGGTAGTAAACATTATAACTCTACCTGGTAGTAAACATTATAACTCTACCTGGTAGTAAACATTATAACTCTACCTGGTAGTAAACATTATAACTCTACCTGGTAGTAAACATTATAACTCTACCTGGTAGTAAACATTATAACTCTACCTGGTAGTAAACATTATAACTCTACCTGGTGGGCTGGTAGTAAACATTATGACTCTACCTGGTAGTAAACATTATAACTCTACCTGGTAGTAAACATTATAACTCTACCTGGTAGTAAACATTATAACTCTACCTGGTAGTAAACATTATAACTCTGCCTGGTAGTAAACATTATAACTCTACCTGGTAGTAAACATTATAACTCTACCTGGTAGTAAACATTATAACTCTACCTGGTAGTAAACATTATAACTCTACCTGGTAGTAAACATTATAACTCTACCTGGTAGTAAACATTATAACTCTACCTGGTAGTAAACATTATAACTCTGCCTGGTAGTAAACATTATAACTCTACCTGGATGTAAACATTATAACTCTACCTGGTAGTAAACATTATAACTCTACCTGGTAGTAAACATTATAACTCTACCTGGTAGTAAACATTATAACTCTACCTGGTAGTAAACATTATAACTCTACCTGGTAGTAAACATTATAACTCTACCTGGTAGTAAACATTATAACTCTACCTGGTAGTAAACATTATAACTCTACCTGGTAGTAAACATTATAACTCTACCTGGTAGTAAACATTATAACTCTACCTGGTAGTAAACATTATAACTCTACCTGGTGGGGCTGGTAGTAAACATTATGACTCTACCTGGTAGTAAACATTATAACTCTACCTGGTAGTAAACATTATAACTCTACCTGGTAGTAAACATTATAACTCTACCTGGTGGGGCTGGTAGTAAACATTATGACTCTACCTGGTAGTAAACATTATAACTCTACCTGGTAGTAAACATTATAACTCTACCTGGTAGTAAACATTATAACTCTACCTGTAGTATTATAGCCTGGATGTAAACATTATAACTCTACCTGGTAGTAAACATTATAACTCTACCTGGTAGTAAACATTATAACTCTACCTGGTAGTAAACATTATAACTCTACCTGGTAGTAAACATTATAACTCTACCTGGTAGTAAACATTATAACTCTACCTGGTAGTAAACATTATAACTCTACCTGGGCTGGTAGTAAACATTATGACTCTACCTGGTAGTAAACATTATAACTCTACCTGGTAGTAAACATTATAACTCTACCTGGTAGTAAACATTATAACTCTACCTGGTAGTAAACATTATAACTCTACCTGGTAGTAAACATTATAACTCTACCTGGTAGTAAACATTATAACTCTGCCTGGTAGTAAACATTATAACTCTACCTGGATAGTAAACATTATAACTCTACCTGGTAGTAAACATTATAACTCTACCTGGTAGTAAACATTATAACTCTACCTGGTAGTAAACATTATAACTCTACCTGGTGGGGCTGGTAGTAAACATTATGACTCTACCTGGTAGTAAACATTATAACTCTACCTGGTAGTAAACATTATAACTCTACCTGGTAGTAAACATTATAACTCTACCTGGTAGTAAACATTATAACTCTGCCTGGTAGTAAACATTATAACTCTATCTGGTGAGTAAACATTATAACTCTACCTGGTAGTAAACATTATAACTCTACCTGGTAGTAAACATTATAACTCTACCTGGTAGTAAACATTATGACTCTACCTGGTAGTAAACATTATGACTCTACCTGGTAGTAAACATTATAACTCTACCTGGTAGTAAACATTATGACTCTACCTGGTAGTAAACATTATAACTCTACCTGGTAGTAAACATTATAACTCTACCTGGTAGTAAACATTATAACTCTACCTGGTAGTAAACATTATGACTCTATCTGGTAGTAAACATTATAACTCTACCTGGTAGTAAACATTATAACTCTACCTGGTAGTAAACATTATAACTCTACCTGGTGGGGCAGGAGAGGTTCCGGATCAAAACAGTCCAAAACTGAGAGGTTCTGGGTCCTGTTGTGGCAGGATCCGGCTCAAATGAAGCACTGATTCTACCTCTACCTTGGTATTATAACTTGATGTAGGAAGTGTACCTTGGTGTGGCTGGTAGGGTTGTCCAATAGAAAGGTAGCCTTCATGGCCTCGGGGTAGGCACAGGCCCCGTACAGAGACTGGGCGTAATACAGCCTGTACTCCTCCACCTCGGGGTGTAGCTGGGTCAGCTGCTCATAGCACTCTGCTGCGTTGGTGAAGTCCTGCAGTGGTAGTAGCAGTAGCCTAGCGAGAGACAGGGCTGCCCGTGACTGGGAGGAGGAGGAGAAGGTAGAGGAGGAGGAGAATAAGAAGATTACGGACTCCATTCAATCCATATCGCCCAAGTTCAGCACTATATGGCGATTGACATTTAAAGGTAATGTTCCCGCATTACATGAGACTACAGTCACGGTAAACGCTGCATAGGCCCTCTCCTATTCTCGCTATACACCAAGTCACTTGGCTCTGTCATAACCTCACATGGTCTCTCCTATCATTGCTATGCAGACGACACACAATTAATCTTTCCTTTCCCCCTTCTGATGACCAGGTGGCGAATCGCATCTCTGCATGTCTGGCAGACATATCAGTGTGGATGACGGATCACCACCTCAAGCTGAACCTCGGCAAGACGGAGCTGCTCTTCCTCCCGGGAAGGACTGCCCGCTCCATGATCTCGCCATCACGGTTGACAACTCCATTGTGTCCTCCTCCCAGAGCGCTAAGAACCTTGGCGTGATCCTGGACAACACCCTGTCGTTCTCAACTAACATCAAGGCGGTGGCCCGTTCCTGTAGGTTCATGCTCTACAACATCCGCAGAGTACGACCCTGCCTCACACAGGAAGCGGCGCAGGTCCTAATCCAGGCACTTGTCATCTCCCGTCTGGATTACTGCAACTCGCTGTTGGCTGGGCTCCTGCCTGTGCCATTAAACCCCTACAACTCATCCAGAACGCCGCAGCCCGTCTAGTGTTCAACCTTCCCAAGTTCTTCACGTCACCCCGCTCCTCCGCTCTCTCCACTGGCTTCCAGTTGAAGCTCGCATCCGCTACAAGACCATGGTGCTTGCCTACGGAGCTGTGAGGGGAACGCACCTCAGTACCTCCAGGCTCTGATCAGGCCCTACACCCAAACAAGGGCACTGCGTTCATCCACCTCTGGCCTGCTCGCCTCCCTACCACTGAGGAAGTACAGTTCCCGCTCAGCCCAGTCAAAACTGTTCGCTGCTCTGGCCCCAATGGTGGAACAAACTCCTCACGACGGATAAGAGCGTCTGCTAAATGACTTAAATGTAAATGTAAATATATTGGCTAAAGGTCATCGAAAATTACCTTTAAAATGAAAGAACGCTATAGCGACCAACTTTGCCAATACGATACAGTGAATCGAGCCCTAGATGCATTGTCCAATGAAATAGTCTGAGGAGACAGTCTGTTTGTGCTATCATCGCAAGCTATCATGACGAAGCTATCATGGCAAGCTATCATCACAAGCTATCATCACAAGCTATCATGACAAAGCTATCATGACAAGCTATCATCACAAGCTATCATCACAAGCTATCATGACAAGCTATCATGACAAGCTATGCGTCTGACAAGCTATCATCACAAGCTATCATCACGAAGCTATCATCATGAGCTGTCATCTGACAGCTATCATCGCAAGCTATCATCACAAGCTAAACATGCCGGTGACAGCAATGGAGTTGGCAATAGCACAAACTGATCTGGGAGCAGGCTATAGAAGGAGACGATAGATCTGGGGCCAGGC
>NW_025753382.1:0-10795 GCF_021184085.1 Oncorhynchus gorbuscha
CTGGTAGTTCCCTCCTATACTCTTGATACCCTGGTAGTTCCCTCCTATACTCTGATACTCTGGTAGAGTTCCCTCCTATACTCTGATACTCTGGTAGTTCCCTCCGATACTCTGATACCCTGGTAGTTCCCTCCTATACTCTGATACTCTGGTAGTTCCCTCCGATACTCTGATACCTTGGTAGTTCCCTCCTATACCCTGGTAGTTCCCTCCTATACTCTGATACCCTGGTAGTTCCCTCCTGTACTCTGATACCCTGGTAGTTCTCTCCTATACTCTGGTAGTTCCCTCATATACTCTGGTAGTTCCCTCCTGTACTCTGATACTCTGATAGTTCCCTCCTATACCCTGGTAGTTCCCTCCTATACTCTGGTAGTTCCCTCCTATACCCTGGTAGTTCCCTCCTATACTCTGATACCCTGGTAGTTCCCTCCTATACTCTGATACCCTGGTAGTTCCCTCCTATACTCTGATACCCTGGTAGTTCCCTCCTATACCCTGGTAGTTCCCTCCTATACTCTGATACCCTGGTAGTTCCCTCCTATACCCTGATACCCTGGTAGAGTTTCCTCCTATACTCTGATACTCTGGTAGTTCCCTCCTATACTCCGATACCCTGGTAGTTCCCTCCTATACTCTGATACCCTGGTAGTTCCCTCCTATACTCTGATACTATGGTAGTTCCCTCCTATACTCTGATACCCTGGTAGTTCCCTCCTATACTCTGATACTCTGGTAGTTCCCTCCTATACTCTGATACCCTGGTAGTTCCCTCCTATACTCTGATACCCTGGTAGTTCCCTCCTATACTCTGATACCCTGGTAGTTCCCTCCTATACTCTGATACTCTGGTAGAGTTCCCTCCTATACTCTGATACTCTGGTAGTTACCTCCTATACTCTGATACTCTGGTAGTTCCCTCCTTTTCTCTGATAGTTCCCTCCTATACCCTGATACCCTGGTAGAGTTCCCTCCTGTAATATGATACCCTGGTAGTTCCCTCCTATACTCTGATACTCTGGTAGTTCCCTCCTATACTCTGATACCCTGGTAGTTCCCTCCTATACTCTGATACTCTGGTAGAGTTCCCTCCAATACTCTGATACTCTGGTAGTTCCCTCCTATACTCTGATACTCTGGTAGTTCCCTCCTTTTCTCTGATAGTTCCCTCCTATACTCTGATACTCTGGTAGTTCCCTCCTTTTCTCTGATAGTTCCCTCCTATACTCTGATACTCTGGTAGTTCCCTCCTTTTCTCTGATAGTTCCCTCCTATACTCTGATACCCTGGTAGAGTTCCCTCCTGTAATATGATACCCTGGTAGAGTGCCCTCCTGTAATATGATACCCTGGTAGAGTTCCCTTCTATACTCTGATACCCTGGTAGAGTTCCCTCCTATACTCTGATACTCTGGTAGTTCCCATCTGTACTCTGTCATGGTTCGGATGAGGAGCTTATGTACAGTGCCTATCGTTAATTATGATAACTGTTCATGTTTCTTACAGTACAGACAGAAGATCATAAGTAATGCCCTTCTCAGGATATATCCCAAATGGCACCCTATTCCCTCTATAGTGCACTACTTTAGACCAGAGCCCTATTCCCTCTATAGTGCACTACTTTAGACCAGAGCCCTATTCCTTATATAGTGCACTACTTTCGACCAGAGCCCTATTCCCTATAAAGTGCACTAAATCTTACACAAATCCTCACATAAAACATATTTGGTGTTGTATCAAGGTCAGGGCCTCTCTACCCTCAAGGCTCTGGTCAAAAGCACTGTGTTACATAGGGAATAAGGTGCAGTTTGGGATGGGCCCCTAGTCTGTGGGATATCCATCCAGTCAGTCTTTGCTTGAATGAGGCAACTAGACAGATGGGTGTGTATATCAACCTATACTGTAACGTGCAGGTCTCTGTATGTGCAGGTCTACTTTCTGTTGTTTTTAGGAGTGCCAGGTAGAGAGTCATCTGATCCAGGTCTTTAACACCAAACATTCCTTGGTCAGGTTTTAAAGGATTGTCTTATAAACTAGTGGCAAGCCCAACCCTACCCAAACACTGTGCTGCTCTGGTTGGAATGCTGGTGTGTTGTCCTTGCTCTTGGGTAAAGTTTCCTCTAGGTACAGATCTAGGATCAGCTTCCCTTCATCCAATCCTGACCTTCATCTGTGGTTGTAAAAATCTAAAACTGACCCTTTATTCAGGGCAACTTCAACTTCCACCGTTGTCCTACTGAAGGGAGTGACAGAGAGCCTTTACTTTCCTGGGGGGGGGGGGCATCGTTAGGATAAAGGTCAGACACAGGCTCACAAAGGTGGGTCAAAGGTCAGAGTTAAAAAGAATGATGTCAATGCAGCCAAGTTCCAGGCGTCAGAGGGTTCTGTTAGTAGCCGTGAGGAGGAATAGGAGGAGGAGGAGGGGAGGAGGGAGATCAGAGCCTTGATTAACCAATGAGCTCCTCCCTCCCTGCAGTCCCAAGAGTAACAGAGAGTTGTGGGTAGTGTAGTTAAAGTAATGAGGTCACATGATAGTACAGCAGTGGCAGCGCTCTTTCTTCTCTATACCTGCTGGGGAGGGGAGTTCCTTGGTGGCCGTGGCAGAGCTCTCGTCCTTCCCCTCCGACGACAGTTCGGTGGTGTCACTGAGCGGCCGGGAGCCGGACACCAGGTCGGCGGCGTTGCCGTCCATGGTGGAGTAACCGTCTGTCACCGTTTTCTCACGTAGCGACTTCTCATCGTCCTCATCGATCAGGACGATCTCAGCCTTGATGGTGCCGTCGAATCCCAGCAGCCTCTTGGTCTCATCCTGGTCATCTACATTATGATTGCCCATGAAGATCATCGTGATCGGATTTTCTGCCGTAGCCTGGGGAGCCTCCATCACCTCACCTCCGTATATCACCTCCCGGCAGGGTGGAGGCTGGGTGGTGATGGGGGAGCTTGGAGCGTGGGGCTGGGGCATCTTGTGTGCCGTGGTGGCAGAGCTAGGGACAGCTGGGGGGGTAGTGTAGGAGGAGTAGTTGGTAGGGAGGTCAGCAGAGTGGTCAATGGACCTGGGGGAGGTTTTGGGGTCATCAGCGTCAGCGGGGTTGACAGTGACCTTAGACTTGCCTCCCTGAGCACAACCGGTGGTCGCCCCGACCCGCTTCATCAGCTCATCCACCCGTTGGGAGCTCCAGTGGTGAACCCCATTGTCCAGGGTAGAGGACCCCCCCCGAGCGGACCTCGTAGACAACATTCCGGCCGTCGTCGAAAACCTTGACCCCGCAGTCAGGCACTTCGTCAGGGCTGACGGAAGACGCTGACAGGATCCTGGTGTCCCCTGTCTTTCTGTCCTTCTCCACATTGATCTCCATGGCGTACATCGCTGGATAAAAGACAGACAGACAGGTGGACGGACGGAGGGAGGGAGAGAAAGAAGATATCATGTTACCATTATAGTACATCTCTGGGAGACAGACAGGCAGGCAGGCAGGCAGGCAGACAGGCAGACAGACAGACAGACAGACAGACAGACAGACAGGATATCATGTGGTTTCAACTATAGTACAACTCTGGGTGATTATTTAAGATACTATTTGAAGACAGAGTTTCAGATATTTTTGGAAGATGGGCAGGAAGCTTTCCCACAAGGACCTGAGGTGGCGGAACGGAGTGCTCTCGTTTGGGGTGTAGTGTTTGAGCCTGAAAGTAGGGAGGGGTAGCTCCTCTTGCTGCTCCGTAGGCAAGCACCATGGTCCTGGAGTGGATGCGAGCTTCGACTGGAAGCCAGTGGAGTGTGCGGATGAGTGGGGTGACGTGGGAGGACTTGATAAGGTTGAACACCAGGCGGGCTGCAGCATTTGATGGCACAAGCGAGGGAGCCAAGAGCGAGTTGCTGTAGTCCAGACGGAAGATGACAAGTACCTGGATTAGGACCTGCTCTGCTTCCTGTATGGGGAAGGGTGGTTCTATGGATGTCGTAGAGCATGAACCTGCAGGATGTTTTGCAGAGAATGACAGGGCCACGCCAATGTTCTTTGATGTCTGAGATGGGGACACCATGGAGTTGTTCACCATGATGAAGAGGTCTTTGAGCAGGTAGGTCTTCCCCGTGAGAAAGAGCAGCTCCGCCTTGTTGAGGTTGAGCTTCAGGTGGTGAACCAACATCCAGGTATCTGGCAGGCACGCAGAGATGCATGTCACTACCTGGGTGTCAGAAGGGGGGAAGGAGAAAAGTAGTTGAGTGTCATTCGCATAGCAATGATAGGAGAGACATTGAGAGGAAATGATGGAGCCAAGTGACTTGGTGTATAGAGAGAAGAGGAGAGGGCCTAGAACCGAGCCCTGGGGGACACCAGTCGTGAGTGGTGCAGACACTGATCCTCTCCACGTCACCTGGTAGGATCGGCCTGCCAGGTAGGATGCAATCCAAGTGCATGCAGAGCCTGAGACGCCCAGCCCTGAGAGAGTGGAGAGGAGGATCTGATAGAGCCTGAGACGTCCAGCCCTGAGAGGGTGGAGAGGAGGATCTGATAGAGCCTGAGACGTCCAGCCCTGAGAGGGTGGAGAGGAGGATCTGATAGAGTCTGAGACACCCAGCCCTGAGAGGGTGGAGAGGAGGATCTGATAGAGCCTGAGACACCCAGCCCTGAGAGGGTGGAGAGGAGGATCTGATAGAGCCTGAGACGCCCAGCCCTGAGAGGGTGGAGAGGAGGATCTGATAGAGCCTGAGACGCCCAGCCCTGAGAGGGTGGAGAGGAGGATCTGATAGAGCCTGAGACGCCCAGCCCTGAGTGGGTGGAGAGGAGGATCTGATAGAGCCTGAGACGTCCAGCCCTGAGAGGGTGGAGAGGAGGATCTGATAGAGGAGGGGGAGGAGGGAGGAGGGGGAGGAGGGAGGAGGGGGGAGGGAGGGGGAGGAGGGAGGGAGGACGGAGGTGGGGGGAGGGAGGGAGGAGGGGGAGGGAGGGAGGAGGAGGGAGGGGGAGGGAGGAGGGGGAGGAGGGGGAAGCAGGAGGGAGGAGGAGGAGGGGGAGGAGGGGGAGGAGGGGGAGGGAGGGAGGAGGGAGGGGGAGAAGGATTAAGGAAGGAGGAGAAGGCAGAAAAGAGTTTCCGAGGGTCAGAGGCAGAAGCTTGAAATTTAGAGTGATAAAAGTGGCTTTAGCAGCGGACCCAGAGGAAGAGAAAGTAGAGAGGAGGGGAGGAAGTGTGATTTGTCCTCCGGACGTTTAGTTTTCCTCCATTTACACTCAGCTGCCCGCAGCACAGTTCTGTAAGCTCGCAATGAGTCACTCAGCCACGGAGCAGGGAGTAGGCAAACAGCCTCTAGTAAAGATGAGGTCAACTGTATTGTCTGCCTTGTGAGTGGGAGGGGACTGGGAAAGGGTCAAAAGGAGGGAAAAGAGAGAGTTGGAAAGAAATTAATAGAAGGCAGTCGTCGGGAGGTTGAAGTCGCCAAGTACGAACAGCTTATCAAGATCATTGATACACTCTCAAGGGTTACAGTGAGATTAGTAGGAGAACAGAGACCCGGAGGGGGTTACAGTGAGATTAGTAGGAGAACAGAGACCTGGAGGGGGTTACAGTGAGATTAGTAGGAGAACAGAGACCAGGGGGGTTACAGTGAGATTAGTAGGAGAATAGAGACCTGGAGGGGGGTACAGTGAGATTAGTAGGAGAACAGAGACCAGGAGGGGGTTACAGTGAGATTAGTAGGAGAACAGAGACCTGGAGGGGGTCACAGTGAGATTAGTAGGAGAAGAGAACCCAGGGGGGTTTACAGTGAGATTAGTAGGAGAACAGAGACCTGGAGGGGGTTACAGTGAGATTAGTAGGAGAACAGAGACCTGGAGGGGGGTTACAGTGAGATTAGTAGGAGAACAGAGACCTGGAGGGGGTTACAGTGAGATTAGTAGGAGAACAGAGACCTGGAGGGGGTTACAGTGAGATTAGTAGGAGAACAGAGACCTGGAGGGGGTTACAGTGAGATTAGTAGGAGAACAGAGACCAGGGGGGTTACAGTGAGATTAGTAGGAGAACAGAGACCTAGAGGGGGTTACAGTGAGATTAGTAGGAGAACAGAGACCTGGAGGGGGGTTACAGTGAGATTAGTAGGAGAACAGAGACCTGGAGGGGGTTACAGTGAGATTAGTAGGAGAACAGAGACCTGGAGGGGGTTACAGTGAGATTAGTAGGAGAACAGAGACCTGGAGGGGGTTACAGTGAGATTAGTAGGAGAACAGAGACCTGGAGGAGGTCACAGTGAGATTAGTAGGAGAACAGAGACCTGGAGGGGGTTACAGTGAGATTAGTAGGAGAACAGAGACCTGGAGGAGGTCACAGTGAGATTAGTAGGAGAACAGCCTCTAGTAAAGATGAGGTTCAGAGTATTGTCTGCCTTGTGAGTTGGAGGGGATTGGAAAAATAAATCAATCGAAGGCGATGTCGGGAGGTTGAAGTCACCAAGTACGAGTAGCGGTTAGCCATCGTCAGGAAGTTTATCAAAGTCTCAAGCTCATTGGATGAACTCTCCAAGGTGTGGAGCTCATTGGATGATCCCTCCAAGGTGTGGAGCTCATTGGATGATCTCTCCAAGCTCATTGGATGATCTCTCCAAGGTGTGGAGCTCATTGGATGATCTCTCCAAGCTCATTGGATGATCTCTCCAAGGTGTGGAGCTCATTGGATGATCTCTCCAAGCTCATTGGATGATCTCTCCAAGGTGTGGAGCTCATTGGATGAACTCTCCAAGCTCATTGGATGATCTCTCCAAGCTCATTGGATGATCTCTCCAAGGTGTGGAGCTCATTGGATGATCTCTCCAAGCTCATTGGATGATCTCTCCAAGGTGTGGAGCTCATTGGATGATCTCTCCAAGCTCATTGGATGATCTCTCCAAGGTGTGGAGCTCATTGGATGATCTCTCCAAGCTCATTGGATGATCTCTCCAAGGTGTGGAGCTCATTGGATGATCTCTCCAAGCTCATTGGATGATCTCTCCAAGCTCATTGGATGATCTCTCCAAGGTGTGGAGCTCATTGGATGATCTCTCCAAGCTCATTGGATGATCTCTCCAAGGTGTGGAGCTCATTGGATGATCTCTCCAAGGTGTGGAGCTCATTGGATGATCTCTCCAAGGTGTGGAGCTCATTGGATGAACTCTCCAAGCTCATTGGATGATCTCTCCAAGGTGTGGAGCTCATTGGATGATCTCTCCAAGGTGTGGAGCTCATTGGATGATCTCTCCAAGGTGTGGAGCTCATTGGATGATCTCTCCAAGGTGTGGAGCTCATTGGATGATCTCTCCAAGCTCATTGGATGATCTCTCCAAGGTGTGGAGCTCATTGGATGATCTCTCCAAGGTGTGGAGCTCATTGGATGATCTCTCCAAGGTGTGGAGCTCATTGGATGATCTCTCCAAGCTCATTGGATGATCTCTCCAAGGTGTGGAGCTCATTGGATGATCTCTCCAAGCTCATTGGATGATCTCTCCAAGGTGTGGAGCTCATTGGATGATCTCTCCAAGCTCATTGGATGATCTCTCCAAGGTGTGGAGCTCATTGGATGATCTCTCCAAGGTGTGGAGCTCATTGGATGATCTCTCCAAGCTCATTGGATGATCTCTCCAAGGTGTGGAGCTCATTGGATGATCTCTCCAAGGTGTGGAGCTCATTGGATGATCTCTCCAAGGTGTGGAGCTCATTGGATGAACTCTCCAAGGTGTGGAGCTCATTGGATGATCTCTCCAAGGTGTGGAGCTCATTGGATGATCTCTCCAAGCTCATTGGATGATCTCTCCAAGGTGTGGAACTCATTGGATGATCTCTCCAAGGTGTGGAGCTCAATGGATGATCTCTCCAAGGTGTGGAGCTCATTGGATGATCTCTCCAAGGTGTGGAGCTCATTGGATGATCTCTCCAAGGTGTGGAGCTCATTGGATGAACTCTCCAAGGTGTGGAGCTCATTGGATGATCTCTCCAAGGTGTGGAGCTCATTGGATGATCTCTCCAAGGTGTGGAGCTCATTGGATGATCTCTCCAAGGTGTGGAGCTCATTGGATGATCTCTCCAAGGTGTGGAGCTCATTGGATGATCTCTCCAAGGTGTGGAGCTCATTGGATGATCTCTCCAAGGTGTGGAGCTCATTGGATGATCTCTCCAAGGTGTGGAGCTCATTGGATGATCTCTCCAAGGTGTGGAGCTCATTGGATGAACTCTATATGACAATAATGTTACTCAAGGAAAAATGTGTATCAATGTGCCACCAGAGCGATGACCAGATGCTCTCGGATTATGGTAGAAAAAGTAGTCAGATGAAGAGAGAGCAGCTTGAGTAGCGGTATTTTCTGAGTTGTTCCAAGCCTCCGCCAGGGCCAAAAAGTCAAGGAACTGAAGGGCAGCGTAGGATAGGATGAACTTGGAGTTCTTGACCTCAGGTGGGCAGTTCCAAACGCTGCCAGAGACTAAGGAATTCCACATGGGGTTGTGCGGGCAGGGTGCGCTAAATCAGAAATAGCCAGGGGTTGGGGAGCGTCTGCCTACAGAGAGAGGAGCGAGCAGGTACAGAAACACACACATAGTGAGATCTGTAAATAACTAGGTAAGATACTCAAGTGAGAGAGTGATGGGAAACTACTCTATTTCCTTCCAGAATAACTCAGTATTAGTATTAGTTTAACAACCAGACCACCGCTGGGAAAAACAGGAGAGACTGATGTACTAATAATAGTCCCAGGATGCAGCTCCAGGACCCAGTCCCAGGACCCAGTCCCAGGACGCAGCTCCAGGACCCAGTCCCAGGACCCAGGACGCAGCTCCAGGACCCAGTCCCAGGACGCAGTCCCAGGACCCAGTCCCAGGACGCAGTCCCAGGACGCAGTCCCAGGACGCAGTCCCAGGACCCAGTCCCAGGACCCAGTCCCAGTCCCAGCACCCAGCTCCAGGACCCAGACCCAGGACCCAGTCCCAGGACCCAGCTCCAGGACCCAGTCCCAGGACCCAGGACCCAGGACCCAGGACGCAGCTACAGGACCCAGTCCCAGGACCCAGTCCCAGTCCCAGGACCCAGTCCCAGGACCCAGTCCCAGTCCCAGGACCCAGTCCCAGGACCCAGTCCTAGTCCCAGGACCCAGTCCCAGGACCCAGCTACAGGACCCAGACCCAGTCCCAGGACCCAGTCCCAGGACCCAGCTACAGGACCCAGACCCAGTCCCAGGACCCAGTCCCAGGACGCAGCTACAGGACCCAGTCCCAGGACCCAGTCCCAGGACGCAGCTACAGGACCCAGTCCCAGGACCCAGTCCCAGGACCCAGTCCCAGTCCCAGGACCCAGTCCCAGGACCTAGTCCCAGTCCCAGGACCCAGTCCCAGGACCCAGCTACAGGACCCAGACCCAGTCCCAGGACCCAGTCCCAGGACGCAGCTACAGGACCCAGTCCCAGGATGCAGCTACAGGACCCAGTCCCAGGACCCAGTCCCAGCACGCAGACAGAGACACATAGAACGAGGGACACGTAGCACGCAGACAGAGACACATAGAACACGTAGCACACAGACAGAGACACATAGAACACGAGACACGTAGCACGCAGACAGAGACACATAGAACACGAGACACGTAGCACGCAGACAGAGTCACATAGAACGAGGGACACGTAGCACGCAGACAGAGACACGTAGAACGAGGGACACGTAGCACGCAGACAGAGACACATAGAACGAGGGACACGTAGCACGCAGACAGAGACACATAGAACACGTAGCACACAGACAGAGACACATAGAACGAGGGACACATAGCACGCAGACAGAGACACGTAGCACGCAGACAGAGACACATAGAACACGTAGCACACAGACAGAGACACATAGAACGAGGGACACGTAGCACGCAGACAGAGACACATAGGACACGTAGCACACAGACAGAGACACATAGAACGAGGGACACGTAGCACGCAGACAGAGACACATAGAACACGAGACACGTAGCACGCAGACAGAGACACATAGAACGAGGGACATGTAGCACGCAGACAGAGACACATAGGACACGTAGCACACAGACAGAGACACATAGAACAAGAGACACGTAGCACGCAGACAGAGACACATAGAACGAGGGACACGTAGCACCCAGACAGAGACACATAGAACGAGGGACACGTAGCACGCAGACAGAGACACGTAGCACGCAGACAGAGACACGTAGCACGCAGACAGAGACACGTAGCACGCAGACAGAGACACGTAGCACGCAGACAGAGACACATAGAACGAGGGACACGTAGCACCCAGACAGAGACACATAGAACGAGGGACACGTAGCACGCAGACAGAGACACGTAGCACGCAGACAGAGACACATAGAACGAGGGACACGTAACACCCAGACAGAGACACATAGAACGAGGGACACGTAGCACGCAGACAGAGACACATAGAACGAGGGACACGTAGCACGCAGACAGAAACACATAGAACGAGGGACACGTAGCACGCAGACAGAGACACGTAGCACGCAGACAGAGACACGTAGCACGCAGACAGAGACACATAGAACGAGGGACACGTAGCACCCAGACAGAGACACATAGAACGAGGGACACGTAGCACGCAGACAGAGACACGTAGCACGCAGACAGAGACACGTAGCACGCAGACAGAGACACATAGAACGAGGGACACGTAACACCCAGACAGAGACACATAGAACGAGGGACACGTCGCAGTCCCAGGACCCAGTCCCAGGACCCAGTCCTAGTCCCAGGACCCAGTCCCAGGACCCAGCTACAGGACCCAGACCCAGTCCCA
>NW_025753383.1:0-10793 GCF_021184085.1 Oncorhynchus gorbuscha
TATAGTGATCTATAGACAGGGAGCTGTTTTCTGAGTGTAGACTGTATAGTGATCTATGGACAGGGAGCTGTTTTCTGAGTGTAGACTGTATAGTTGATCTATAGACAGGGAGCTGTTTTCTGAGTGTAGACTGTATAGTGATCTATGAATGAGAGGTATTTTCGAGTGCTTGGGCTGTATAGTGATCTATGGACAGAGGAGCTGTTTTCTGAGTGTAGACTGTATAGTGATCTATGGACAGGGAGCTGTTTTCTGAGTGTAGACTGTATAGTGATCTATGGACAGGAGCTGTTTTCTGAGTGTAGACTGTATAGTGATCTATAGATAGGGAGCTGTTTTTCTGAGTGTAGACTGTATAGTTGATCTATAGACAGGGAGCTGTTTTCTGAGTGTAGACTGTATAGTGATCTATAGACAGGGAGCTGTTTCTGAGTGTAGACTGTATAGTGATCTATAGACAGGAGCTGTTTTCTGAGTGTAGCCTGTATAGTGATCTATAGACAGGGAGCTGTTTTCTGAGTGTAGACTGTATAGTGATCTATAGACAGGGAGCTGTTTTCTGAGTGTGAGACTGTATAGTGATCTATAGACAGGGAGCTGTTTTCTGAGTGTAGACTGTATAGTGATCTATAGACAGGGAGCTGTTTTCTGAGTGTAGACTGTATAGTGATCTATAGACAGGGAGCTGTTTTCTGAGTGTAGACTGTATAGTGATCTATAGACAGGGAGCTGTTTTCTGAGTGTAGACTGTATAGTGATCTATAGACAGGGAGCTGTTTTCTGAGTGTAGACTGTATAGTGATCTATGGACAGGGAGCTGTTTTCTGAGTGTAGACTGTATAGTGATCTATAGACAGGGAGCTGTTTTCTGAGTGTAGACTGTATAGTGATCTATAGACAGGGAGCTGTTTTCTGAGTGTAGACTGTATAGTGATCTATGGACAGGGAGCTGTTTTCTGAGTGTAGACTGTATAGTGATCTATAGACAGGGAGCTGTTTTCTGAGTGTAGACTGTATAGTGATCTATGGACAGGGAGCTGTTTTCTGAGTGTAGACTGTATAGTGATCTATAGACAGGGAGCTGTTTTCTGAGTGTAGACTGTATAGTGATCTATGGACAGGGAGCTGTTTTCTGAGTGTAGACTGTATAGTGATCTATGGACAGGGAGCTGTTTTCTGAGTGTAGACTGTATAGTGATCTATAGACAGGGAGCTGTTTTCTGAGTGTAGACTGTATAGTGATCTATAGACAGGGAGCTGTTTTCTGAGTGTAGACTGTATAGTGATCTATAGACAGGGAGCTGTTTTCTGAGTGTAGACTGTATAGTGATCTATAGACAGGGAGCTGTTTTCTGAGTGTAGCCTGTATAGTGATCTATAGACAGGGAGCTGTTTTCTGAGTGTAGACTGTATAGTGATCTATAGACAGGGAGCTGTTTTCTGAGTGTAGACTGTATAGTGATCTATGGACAGGGAGCTGTTTTCTGAGTGTAGACTGTATAGTGATCTATGGACAGGGAGCTGTTTTCTGAGTGTAGACTGTATAGTGATCTATGGACAGGGAGCTGTTTTCTGAGTGTAGACTGTATAGTGATCTATAGACAGGGAGCTGTTTTCTGAGTGTAGACTGTATAGTGATCTATAGACAGGGAGCTGTTTTCTGAGTGTAGACTGTATAGTGATCTATAGACAGGGAGCTGTTTTCTGAGTGTAGACTGTATAGTGATCTATAGACAGGGAGCTGTTTTCTGAGTGTAGACTGTATAGTGATCTATAGACAGGGAGCTGTTTTCTGAGTGTAGACTGTATAGTGATCTATAGACAGGGAGCTGTTTTCTGAGTGTAGACTGTATAGTGATCTATGGACAGGGAGCTGTTTTCTGAGTGTAGACTGTATAGTGATCTATGGACAGGGAGCTGTTTTCTGAGTGTAGACTGTATAGTGATCTATGGACAGGGAGCTGTTTTCTGAGTGTAGACTGTATAGTGATCTATGGACAGGGAGCTGTTTTTCTGAGTGTAGACTGTATAGTGATCTATAGACAGGGAGCTGTTTTCTGAGTGAACTGTATAGTGATCTATAGACAGGGAGCTGTTTTCTGAGTGTAGCCTGTATAGTGATCTATAGACAGGGAGCTGTTTTCTGAGAGTGTAGACTGTATAGTGATCTATAGATAGGGAGCTGTTTTCTAGTGTAGACTGTATAGTGATCTATAGACAGGGAGCTGTTTTCTGAGTGTAGACTGTATGGTGATCTATAGACAGGAGCTGTTTTTGAAGTGTAGCACGTGATCTATAGACGAGGCTGTTTTCTGAGTGTAGCCTGTATAGTGATCTATGAGACAGGGAGCTGTTTCACAGTGTAGACTGTATAGTGATCTATGGACAGGGAGCTGTTTTCTGAGTGTAGACTGTATAGTAGTCTATGGACAGGGAGCTGTTTTCTGAGTGTAGACCTGTATAGTGATCTATGGACAGGAGCTGTTTTCTGAGTGTAGACTGTATAGTGATCTATAGACAGGAGCTGTTTTCTGAGTGTAGACTGTATAGTGATCTATAGACAGGAGCTGTTTTCTGAGTGTAGACTGTATAGTGATCTATGGACAGGGAGCTGTTTTCTGAGTGTAGACTGAGTGTATAGTGATCTATAGACAGGGAGCTGTTTCTGAGTGTAGACTGTATAGTGATCTATAGACAGGAGCTGTTTTCTGAGGTAGACTGTATTTCTATAGACAGGGAGCTGTTTTCTAGTGTAGACTGTATAGTGATCTATGGACGGGAGCTGTTTTCTAGACAGGGAGTGTAGCCTGTATAGTGATCTATGGACAGGGAGCTGTTTTCTGAGTGTAGCCTGTATAGTGATCTATAGACGAGGAGCTGTTTTCTGAGTGTAGACTGTATAGTGAGTGTCTATGGACTATGGGGAGCTGTTTCTGGGAGCTGTTTTCTGAGTGTAGACTGTATAGTGATCTATGGACAGGGAGCTGTTTTCTGAGTGTAGACTGTATAGTGATCTATGGACAGGAGCTGTTTTCTGAGTGTAGACTGTATAGTGATCTATGGACAGGGAGCTGTTTTCTGAGTGTAGACTGTGATCTAGTGAGCTGTTTTTCTGATCTGTATAGTGACAGGGAGCTGTTTTCTGAGTGTAGACTGTATAGTGATCTATAGACAGGGAGCTGTTTTCTGAGTGTGAGACTGTATAGTGATCTATGGACAGGGAGCTGTTTTCTGAGTGTAGACTGTATAGTGATCTATAGACAGGGAGCTGTTTTCTGAGTGTAGCCTGTATAGTGATCTATAGACAGGGAGCTGTTTTCTGAGTGTAGACTGTATAGTGATCTATGGACAGGGAGTGTAGACTGTATAGTTCTATAGACAGGGAGCTGTTTTTCTGAGGTAGACTGTATAGTGATCTATGGACAGGGAGCTGTTTCTGAGTTTCTGTATAGTGATCTATAGACAGGAGCTGTTTTCTGAGTGTAGACTGTATAGTGATCTATAGACAGGAGCTGTTTCTGAGTGTAGACTGTATAGTGATCTATAGACAGGGAGCTGTTTTCTGAGTGTAGACTGTATAGTGATCTATAGACAGGGAGCTGTTTTCTGAGTGTAGACTGTATAGTGATCTATAGACAGGGAGCTGTTTTTCTGAGTGTAGACTGTATAGTGATCTATAGACAGGGAGCTGTTTTTCTGAGTGTAGCCTGTATAGTGATCTATAGACAGGAGCTGTTTTCTGAGTGTAGCCTGTATAGTGATCTATAGACAGGAGCTGTTTTCTGAGTGTAGACTGTATAGTGATCTATAGACAGGGAGCTGTTTTTCTGAGTGTAGACTGTATAGTGATCTGGACAGGAGCTGTTTTCTGAGTGTAGACTGTATGAGTGATCTATAGACGAGGAGCTGTTTTCTGAGTGTAGCCTGTATAGTGATCTATGGACAGGAGCTGTTTTCTGGAGTGTAGACTGTAGTGATCTATAGACAGGGAGCTGTTTTCTGAGTGTAGACTGTATAGTGATCTATGGACAGGGAGCTGTTTTCTGAGTGTAGACTGTATAGTGATCTATAGACAGGGAGCTGTTTTCTGAGTGTAGACTGTATAGTGATCTATGGACAGGAGCTGTTTTCTGAGTGTAGACTGTATAGTGATCTATAGACAGGGAGCTGTTTTCTGAGTGTAGACTGTATAGTGATCTATGGACAGGGAGCTGTTTTCTGAGTGTAGACTGTATAGTGATCTATAGAGCTGTTTTCTGAGGTAGCTGTTTTCTGGACAGGAGCTGCTTTGAGTGTAGACTGTATAGTGATCTATAGACAGGGAGCTGTTTTCTGAGTGTAGACTGTATAGTGATCTATGGACAGGGAGCTGTTTTCTGAGTGTAGACTGTATAGTGATCTATAGACAGGGAGCTGTTTTCTGAGTGTAGACTGTATAGTGATCTATAGACAGGGAGCTGTTTTCTGAGTGTAGACTGTATAGTGATCTATAGACAGGGAGCTGTTTTCTGAGTGTAGCCTGTATAGTGATCTATGGACAGGGAGCTGTTTTCTGAGTGTAGGCTGTATAGTGATCTATAGACAGGGAGCTGTTTTCTGAGTGTAGACTGTATAGTGATCTATAGACAGGGAGCTGTTTTCTGAGTGTAGACTGTATAGTGATCTATGGACAGGAGCTGTTTTCTTTCTGAGTGTGTGAGTGTAGACTGTATAGTGATCTATAGACAGGGAGCTGTTTTCTGAGTGTAGACTGTATAGTGATCTATGGACGGTATAGGAGCTGTTTTCTGAGTGTAGACTGTATAGTGATCTATGGACAGGAGCTGTTTTCTGAGTGTAGACTGTATAGTGATCTATGGACAGAGCTGTTTTCTGAGTGTAGACTGTATAGTGATCTATAGACAGGGAGCTGTTTTCTGAGACTGTATAGTGATCTATGGACAGGGAGCTGTTTTCTGAGTGTGTAGACTGTATAGTGATCTATAGACAGGGAGCTGTTTTCTGAGTGTAGACTGTATAGTGATCTATAGACAGGGAGCTGTTTTCTGAGTGTAGACTGTATAGTGATCTATAGACAGGGAGCTGTTTTCTGAGTGTAGACTGTATAGTGATCTATAGACAGGGAGCTGTTTTCTGAGTGTAGACTGTATAGTGATCTATAGACAGGGGAGCTGTTTTCTGAGTGTAGCCTGTATAGTGATCTATAGACAGGGAGCTGTTTTCTGAGTGTAGACTGTATAGTGATCTATGGACGGGGGAGCTGTTTTCTGAGTAGACTGTATAGTGATCTATGGACAGGAGCTGTTTTCTGAGTGTAGACTGTATAGTGATCTATGGACAGGAGCTGTTTTCTGAGTGTAGACTGTATAGTGATCTATGGACAGGGAGCTGTTTTCTGAGTGTAGACTGTATAGTGATCTATAGACAGGAGCTGTTTTCTGAGTGTAGACTGTATAGTGATCTATGGACAGGGAGCTGTTTTCTGAGTGTAGACTGTATAGTGATCTATAGACAGGGAGCTGTTTTCTGAGTGTAGACTGTATAGTGATCTATAGACAGGAGCTGTTGGAACTGTATAGTGATCTGATTTTCTGAGTGTAGACTGTATAGTGATCAGGGAGCTGTTTTCTGAGTGTAGACTATAGTGATCTATAGCTGTTTTTCTGGTGTAAGATGATCTAGGAGCTGTTTTCTGAGTGTAGACAGTATAGTGATCTATAGACAGGGAGCTGTTTTCGAGTGTAGACTGTATAGTGATCTATAGACAGGGAGCTGTTTTCTGAGTGTAGACTGTATAGTGATCTATAGACAGGAGCTGTTTTCTGAGTGTAGACTGTATAGTGATCTATAGACAGGGAGCTGTTTTCTGAGTGTAGCCTGTATAGTGATCTATAGACAGGAGCTGTTTTCTGAGTGTAGCCTGTATAGTGATCTATAGACAGGAGCTGTTTTCTGAGTGTAGACTGTATAGTGATCTATGGACAGGAGCTGTTTTCTGAGTGTAGACTGTATAGTGATCTATGGACAGGGAGCTGTTTTCTGAGTGTAGACTGTATAGTGATTCTATGGACAGGAGCTGTTTTCTGAGTGTAGACTGTATAGTGATCTATAGACAGGGAGCTGTTTTCTGAGTGTAGACTGTATAGTGATCTATGGACAGGAGCTGTTTTCGAGTGTAGACTGTATAGTGATCTATGGACAGGGAGCTGTTTTCTGAGTGTAGACTGTATAGTGATCTATAGACAGGGAGCTGTTTTCTGAGTGTAGACTGTATAGTGATCTATGGACAGGAGCTGTTTCTGGAGTGCAGACTGTATAGTGATCTATAGACAGGAGCTGTTTTCTGAGTGTAGACTGTATAGTGATCTATAGACAGGAGCTGTTTTCTGAGTGTAGACTGTATAGTGATCTATGGACAGGAGCTGTTTTCTGAGTGTAGACTGCATAGTGATCTATGGACAGGGAGCTGTTTTCTGAGTGTAGACTGTAGTGATCTATAGACAGGAGCTGTTTTCTGAGTGTAGACTGTATAGTGATCTATAGACAGGGAGCTGTTTTCTGAAAGTGTAGACTGTATAGTGATCTATAGACAGGGAGCTGTTTTCTGAGTGTAGAACTGTATAGTGATCTATTCAGACAGGAGCTGTTTTCTGAGTGTAGACTGTATAGTGATCTATGGACAGGGAGCTGTTTTCTGAGTGTAGCCTGTATGGTGATCTATAGACAGGGAGCTGTTTTCTGAGTGTAGACTGTATAGTGATCTATGGACAGGGGAGCTGTTTTCTGAGTGTAGACTGTATAGTGATCTATGGACAGGGAGCTGTTTTCTGAGTGTAGACTGTATAGTGATCTATGGAGCTGTTTTCTGAGTAGCTGCACGTCGCTCCAACGGGTAGTATAACTTTTTCATTATATTTCATTATATCACAACGGTTTGATTTGTCTTATCTTAGCAATTTCTTCTCAGCTAGCTACATAGCCGTCTTTGTATCAAAGATAATTGCGTAATTATCGTATTTCGCCGTCCTAACGTAGTCTTCACTAGCCAGCTAGCTAACGTCCACTGATTAGCTGCACTGAGAAACTTTTACACTCAACTGAACGACTTGATTAGTTTAGTGTTAGCTACCTACATAGCTGTCTTTGCTGTCTTCGTATCATCGTATCATCGTATCCAAGATAATTGTGTTGTTTAGGTTTAGAGTGTGTAGTCTTAGAGTGATTATCTTAATTTACCGAGGTTAGCTAGCCAGCTATTTGTCGTCCTTAACGTAGGTGACTCTGCTAGCTAGCCAACAGCTAGCCAACGCTAGCCAACGTCTTCTGTATAGAACTCAACTACCCGGTCGCATTCACAGGTTGTATCACATTTTCACTTCATTTCATTACAGTACAACGGTTTGATTTGTTTGATCGTAGCTAGCTACTTAGCTAGCTACATAGCCGTCTTTGTATCAAAGATAATTGTGTAGTCTAGAGCGATTTTCTAGGTTCGCTAGCCATCTATTGTCGTTCTTTTAACGCAACGTAACGTAAACAACACTGCTAGCTAGCCTGCTAGCCCCGAATAGCAACACTGCAGAAACTATTACACTCAACGGAATGACTTGATTAGTGTAGTGTCAACAACGCACCCACTGCCAGCTGGCCTACTTCAGCAGTACTGTATCATTTTAATCATTTTAGTCAATAAGATTCTTGCTACGTAGCTTAACTTTCTGAACATTCGAGACGTGTAGTCCACTTGTCATTCCAATCTCCTTTGCATTAGCGTAGCCTCTTCTGTAGCCTGTCAACTATGTGTCTGTTTATCCCTGTTCTCTCCTCTCTGCACAGACCATACAAACGCTCCTCACCGCGTGGCCGCGGCCACCCTACTCTGGTGGTCCCAGCGCGCACGACCCACGTGGAGTTCCAGGTCTCCGGTAGCCTCTGGAACTGCCAATCTGCGGTCAACAAGGCAGAGTTCATCTCAGCCTATGCCTCCCTCCAGTCCCTCGACTTCTTGGCACTGACGGAAACATGGATCACCACAGACAACACTGCTACCCCTACTGCTCTCTCTTCGTCCGCCCACGTGTTCTCGCACACCCCGAGAGCATCTGGTCAGCGGGGTGGTGGCACCGGGATCCTCATCTCTCCCAAGTGGTCATTCTCTCTTTCTCCCCTTACCCATCTGTCTATCGCCTCCTTTGAATTCCATGCTGTCACAGTTACTAGCCCTTTCAAGCTTAACATCCTTATCATTTATCGCCCTCCAGGTTCCTCGGAGAGTTCATCAATGAGCTTGATGCCTTGATAAGCTCCTTTCCTGAGGACGGCTCACCTCTCACAGTTCTGGGCGACTTTAACCCTCCCCACGTCTACCCTTTGACTCTTTCCTCTCTGCCTCCTTCTTTCCACTCCTCTCCTCTTTTGACCTCACCCTCTCACCTTCCCCCTACTCACAAGGCAGGCAATACGCTCGACCTCATCTTTACTAGATGCTGTTCTTCCACTAACCTCACTGCAACTCCCCTCCAAGTCTCCGACCACTGCCTTGTATCCTTTTCCCTCTCGCTCTCATCCAACACCTCCCACACTGCCCCTACTCGGATGGTATCGCGCCGTCCCAACCTTCGCTCTCTCTCCCCCGCTACTCTCTCCTCTTCCATCCTATCATCTCTTCCCTCCGCTCAAACCTTCTCCCACCTATCTCCTGATTCTGCCTCCTCAACCCTCCTCTCCTCCCTCTCTGCATCCCTTGACTCTCTATGTCCCCTATCCTCCAGGCCGGCTCGGTCCTCCCCTCCCGCTCCGTGGCTCGATGACTCATTGCGAGCTCACAGAACAGGGCTCCGGGCAGCCGAGCGGAAATGGAGGAAAACTCGCCTCCCTGCGGACCTGGCATCCTTTCACTCCCTCCTCTCTACATTTTCCTCCTCTGTCTCTGCTGCTAAAGCCACTTTCTACCACGCTAAATTCCAAGCATCTGCCTCTAACCCTAGGAAGCTCTTTGCCACCTTCTCCTCCCTCCTGAATCCTCCGCCCCCTCCCCCCTCCTCCCTCTCTGCAGATGACTTCGTCAACCATTTTGAAAAGAAGGTCGACGACATCCGATCCTCGTTTGCTAAGTCAAACGACACCGCTGGTTCTGCTCACACTGCCCTACCCTGTGCTCTGACCTCTTTCTCCCCTCTCTCTCCAGATGAAATCTCGCGTCTTGTGACGGCCGGCCGCCCAACAACCTGCCCGCTTGACCCTATCCCCTCCTCTCTTCTCCAGACCATTTCCGGAGACCTTCTCCCTTACCTCACCTCGCTCATCAACTCATCCCTGACCGTTGGCTACGTCCCTTCCGTCTTCAAGAGAGCGAGAGTTGCACCCCTTCTGAAAAAACCTACACTCGATCCCTCCGATGTCAACAATTACAGACCAGTATCCCTTCTTTCTTTTCTCTCCAAAACTCTTGAACGTGCCGTCCTTGGCCAGCTCTCCCGCTATCTCTCTCTGAATGACCTTCTTGATCCAAATCAGTCAGGTTTCAAGACTAGTCATTCAACTGAGACTGCTCTCCTCTGTATCACGGAGGCGCTCCGCACTGCTAAAGCTAACTCTCTCTCCTCTGCTCTCATCCTTCTAGATCTATCGGCTGCCTTCGATACTGTGAACCATCAGATCCTCCTCTCCACCCTCTCCGAGTTGGGCATCTCCGGCGCGGCCCACGCTTGGATTGCGTCCTACCTGACAGGTCGCTCCTACCAGGTGGCGTGGCGAGAATCTGTCTCCTCACCACGCGCTCTCACCACTGGTGTCCCCCAGGGCTCTGTTCTTGGCCCTCTCCTATTCTCGCTATACACCAAGTCACTTGGCTCTGTCATAACCTCACATGGTCTCTCTTATCATTGCTATGCAGACGACACACAATTAATCTTCTCCTTTCCCCCTTCTGATGACCAGGTGGCGAATCGCATCTCTGCATGTCTGGCAGACATATCAGTGTGGATGACGGATCACCACCTCAAGCTGAACCTCGGCAAGACGGAGCTGCTCTTCCTCCCGGGAAGGACTGCCCGTTCCATGATCTCGCCATCACGGTCGACAACTCCATTGTGTCCTCCTCCCAGAGCGCCAAGAACCTTGGCGTGATCCTGGACAACACCCTGTCGTTCTCAACTAACATCAAGGCGGTGGCCCGTTCCTGTAGGTTCATGCTCTACAACATCCGCAGAGTACGACCCTGCCTCACACAGGAAGCGGCGCAGGTCCTAATCCAGGCACTTGTCATCTCCCGTCTGGATTACTGCAACTCGCTGTTGGCTGGGCTCCTGCCTGTGCCATTAAACCCCTTCAACTCATCCAGAACGCCGCAGCCCGTCTGGTGTTCAACCTTCCCAAGTTCTCTCACGTCACCCCGCTCCTCCGTTCTCTCCACTGGCTTCCAGTTGAAGCTCGCATCCGCTACAAGACCATGGTGCTTGCCTACGGAGCTGTGAGGGGAACGGCACCTCAGTACCTCCAGGCTCTGATCAGGCCCTACACCCAAACAAGGGCACTGCGTTCATCCACCTCTGGCCTGCTCGCCTCCCTACCACTGAGGAAGTACAGCTCCCGCTCAGCCCAGTCAAAACTGTTCGCTGCCCTGGCCCCCAATGGTGGAACAAACTCCTCACGACGCCAGGACAGCGGAGTCAATCACCACCTTCCGGAGACACCTGAAACCCCACCTCTTTAAGGAATACCTAGGATAGGTTAAGTAATCCTCTCACCCCACCCCCTAAGTTTTAGATGCACTATTGTTAAGTGACTGTCCC
>NW_025753384.1:0-10791 GCF_021184085.1 Oncorhynchus gorbuscha
TCCAAACTGGTATCCGTGAGTTAATCTGACTGGGGAAGTGACTGGTTCTCCTTCTCCAAACTGGTATCCGTGAGTTAATCTGACTGGGGAAGTGAATGGTTCTCCTTCTCCAAACTGGTATCCGTGAGTTAATCTGACTGGGGAAGTGAATGGGTTCTCCTTCTCCAAACTGGTATCCGTGAGTTAATCTGACTGGGAAGTGACTTCTCCTTCTCCAAACTGGTATCCGTGAGTTAATCTGACTGGGGAAGTGACTGGTTCTCCTTCTCCAAACTGGTATCCGTGAGTTAATCTGACTGGGGAAGTGACTGGTTCTCCTTCTCCAAACTGGTATCCGTGAGTTAATCTGACTGGGGAAGTGAATGGTTCTCCTTCTCCAAACTGGTATCCGTGAGTTAATCTGACTGGGGAAGTGACTGGTTCTCCTTCTCCAAACTGGTATCCGTGAGTTAATCTGACTGGGGAAGTGAATGGTTCTCCTTCTCCAAACTGGTATCCGTGAGTTAATCTGACTGGGGAAGTGACTGGTTCTCCTTCTCCAAACTGGTATCCGTGAGTTAATCTGACTGGGAAGTGAATGGTTCTCCTTCTCCAAACTGGTATCCGTGAGTTAATCTGACTGGGGAAGTGACTGGTTCTCCTTCTCCAAACTGGTATCCGTGAGTTAATCTGACTGGGAAGTGACTGGTTCTCCTTCTCCAAACTGGTATCCGTGAGTTAATCTGACTGGGGAAGTGACTGGTTCTCCTTCTCCAAACTGGTATCCGTGAGTTAATCTGACTGGGAAGTGAATGGTTCTCCTTCTCCAAACTGGTATCCGTGAGTTAATCTGACTGGGGAAGTGAATGGTTCTCCTTCTCCAAACTGGTATCCGTGAGTTAATCTGACTGGGGAAGTGAATGGTTCTCCTTCTCCAAACTGGTATCCGTGAGTTAATCTGACTGGGGAAGTGAATGGTTCTCCTTCTCCAAACTGGTATCCGTGAGTTAATCTGACTGGGGAAGTGACTGGTTCTCCTTCTCCAAACTGGTATCCGTGAGTTAATCTGACTGGGAAGTGACTGGTTCTCCTTCTCCAAACTGGTATCCGTGAGTTAATCTGACTGGGAAGTGACTGGTTCTCCTTCTCCAAACTGGTATCGTGAGTTAATCTGTGAGTTAATCTGACTGGGAAGTGACTGGTTCTCCTTCTCCAAACTGGTATCCGTGAGTTAATCTGACTGGGGAAGTGAATGGTTCTCCTTCTCCAAACTGGTATCCGTGAGTTAATCTGACTGGGGAAGTGACTGGTTCTCCTTCTCCAAACTGGTATCCGTGAGTTAATCTGACTGGGGAAGTGACTGGTTCTCCTTCTCCAAACTGGTATCCGTGAGTTAATCTGACTGGGGAAGTGAATGGTTCTCCTTCTCCAAACTGGTATCCGTGAGTTAATCTGACTGGGGAAGTGACTGGTTCTCCTTCTCCAAACTGGTATCCGTGAGTTAATCTGACTGGGGAAGTGACTGGTTCTCCTTCTCCAAACTGGTATCCGTGAGTTAATCTGACTGGGGAAGTGACTGGTTCTCCTTCTCCAAACTGGTATCCGTGTTCTCCTTCTCCAAAGTTAATCTGACTGGGGAAGTGAATGGTTCTCCTTCTCCAAACTGGTATCCGTGAGTTAATCTGACTGGGGAAGTGACTGGTTCTCCTTCTCCAAACTGGTATCCGTGAGTTAATCTGACTGGGGAAGTGAATGGTTCTCCTTCTCCAAACTGGTATCCGTGAGTTAATCTGACTGGGGAAGTGAATGGTTCTCCTTCTCCAAACTGGTATCCGTGACTGGTTCTCCTTCTCCAAACTGGTATCCGTGAGTTAATCTGACTGGGGAAGTGACTGGTTCTCCTTCTCCAAACTGGTATCCGTGAGTTAATCTGACTGGGGAAGTGACTGGTTCTCCTTCTCCAAACTGGTATCCGTGAGTTAATCTGACTGGGGAAGTGAATGGTTCTCCTTCTCCAAACTGGTATCCGTGAGTTAATCTGACTGGGGAAGTGACTGGTTCTCCTTCTCCAAACTGGTATCCGTGAGTTAATCTGACTGGGGAAGTGACTGGTTCTCCTTCTCCAAACTGGTATCCTGTGATGGTTCTCCTTTAATCTGACTGGGGAAGTGAATGGTTCTCCTTCTCCAAACTGGTATCCGTGAGTTAATCTGACTGGGGAAGTGACTGGTTCTCCTTCTCCAAACTGGTATCCGTGAGTTAATCTGACTGGGAAGTGACTGGTTCTCCTTCTCCAAACTGGTATCCGTGAGTTAATCTGACTGGGGAAGTGACTGGTTCTCCTTCTCCAAACTGGTATCCGTGAGTTAATCTGACTGGGGAAGTGAATGGTTCTCCTTCTCCAAACTGGTATCCGTGAGTTAATCTGACTGGGGAAGTGACTGGTTCTCCTTCTCCAAACTGGTATCCGTGAGTTAATCTGACTGGGGAAGTGACTGGTTCTCCTTCTCCAAACTGGTATCCGTGAGTTAATCTGACTGGGGAAGTGAATGGTTCTCCTTCTCCAAACTGGTATCCGTGAGTTAATCTGACTGGGGAAGTGAATGGTTCTCCTTCTCCAAACTGGTATCCGTGAGTTAATCTGACTGGGGAAGTGAATGGTTCTCCTTCTCCAAACTGGTATCCGTGAGTTAATCTGACTGGGGAAGTGACTGGTTCTCCTTCTCCAAACTGTATCCGTGAGTTAATCTGACTGGGGAAGTGACTGGTTCTCCTTCTCCAAACTGGTATCCGTGAGTTAATCTGACTGGGGTTCTCCTTCTCCAAACTGGTAGTGAGATCTGACTGGGGAAGTGAATTCTCCTTCTCCAAACTGGTATCCGTGAGTTAATCTGACTGGGGAAGTGACTGGTTCTCCTTCTCCAAACTGGTATCCGTGAGTTAATCTGACTGGGGAAGTGAATGGTTCTCCTTCTCCAAACTGGTATCCGTGAGTTAATCTGACTGGGGAAGTGACTGGTTCTCCTTCTCCAAACTGGTATCCGTGAGTTAATCTGACTGGGGAAGTGAATGGTTCTCCTTCTCCAAACTGGTATCCGTGAGTTAATCTGACTGGGGAAGTGACTGGTTCTCCTTCTCCAAACTGGTATCCGTGAGTTAATCTGACTGGGGAAGTGAATGGTTCTCCTTCTCCAAACTGGTATCCGTGAGTTAATCTGACTGGGGAAGTGACTGGTTCTCCTTCTCCAAACTGGTATCCGTGAGTTAATCTGACTGGGGAAGTGACTGGTTCTCCTTCTCCAAACTGGTATCCGTGAGTTAATCTGACTGGGGAAGTGACTGGTTCTCCTTCTCCAAACTGGTATCCGTGAGTTAATCTGACTGGGGAAGTGACTGGTTCTCCTTCTCCAAACTGGTATCCGTGAGTTAATCTGACTGGGGAAGTGACTGGTTCTCCTTCTCCAAACTGGTATCCGTGAGTTAATCTGACTGGGGAAGTGACTGGTTCTCCTTCTCCAAACTGGTATCCGTGAGTTAATCTGACTGGGGAAGTGAATGGTTCTCCTTCTCCAAACTGGTATCCGTGAGTTAATCTGACTGGGGAAGTGACTGGTTCTCCTTCTCCAAACTGGTATCCGTGAGTTAATCTGACTGGGGAAGTGAATGGTTCTCCTTCTCCAAACTGGTATCCGTGAGTTAATCTGACTGGGGAAGTGAATGGTTCTCCTTCTCCAAACTGGTATCCGTGAGTTAATCTGACTGGGAAGTGAATGGTTCTCCTTCTCCAAACTGGTATCCGTGAGTTAATCTGACTGGGGAAGTGAATGGTTCTCCTTCTCCAAACTGGTATCCGTGAGTTAATCTGACTGGGGAAGTGACTGGTTCTCCTTCTCCAAACTGGTATCCGTGAGTTAATCTGACTGGGGAAGTGACTGGTTCTCCTTCTCCAAACTGGTATCCGTGAGTTAATCTGACTGGGGAAGTGACTGGTTCTCCTTCTCCAAACTGGTATCCGTGAGTTAATCTGACTGGGGAAGTGACTGGTTCTCCTTCTCCAAACTGGTATCCGTGAGTTAATCTGACTGGGGAAGTGAATGGTTCTCCTTCTCCAAACTGGTATCCGTGAGTTAATCTGACTGGGGAAGTGAATGGTTCTCCTTCTCCAAACTGGTATCCGTGAGTTAATCTGACTGGGGAAGTGAATGGTTCTCCTTCTCCAAACTGGTATCCGTGAGTTAATCTGACTGGGGAAGTGACTGGTTCTCCTTCTCCAAACTGGTATCCGTGAGTTAATCTGACTGGGGAAGTGACTGGTTCTCCTTCTCCAAACTGGTATCCGTGAGTTAATCTGACTGGGGAAGTGACTGGTTCTCCTTCTCCAAACTGGTATCCGTGAGTTAATCTGACTGGGGAAGTGAATGGTTCTCCTTCTCCAAACTGGTATCCGTGAGTTAATCTGACTGGGGAAGTGACTGGTTCTCCTTCTCCAAACTGGTATCCGTGAGTTAATCTGACTGGGGAAGTGACTGGTTCTCCTTCTCCAAACTGGTATCCGTGAGTTAATCTGACTGGGGAAGTGAATGGTTCTCCTTCTCCAAACTGGTATCCGTGAGTTAATCTGACTGGGGAAGTGAATGGTTCTCCTTCTCCAAACTGGTATCCGTGAGTTAATCTGACTGGGGAAGTGAATGGTTCTCCTTCTCCAAACTGGTATCCGTGAGTTAATCTGACTGGGGAAGTGGGTAAATGGATCATTAAAGGTTAGAAGAAACGTGTAAAAAAAAAAAAAGTTTGTAAAATAATTCACTATATTGACTTGCGTGACTTTGTTGTTCAAACAGGAGAGAGACGTGACTATCTTGGGTCCTCCGGGGAGCTTCAACAACATCATGATGCTGACGAGGTTGAGAAGAGTCTCTCCAAGTCAGAACACATCAAGAAACACCCGCAGAGATTAATCCATTCAACAGAACTTAAAAGACATCAGAGAATCAATACAGGAGAAAAATCTCATAGCTGTGATCAATGTGGGAAGAGTTTTGCTAAGGCAGGAGGCCTGGCAACACACCACAGAATACACACGGGAGAAAAACCTTACCACTGCTCTGACTGTGGAATGAGCTTTGCTACCTCAAGCCAGCTGATAAGACATCAGAAAACACACACAGGAGAAAAGCCTTATTGCTGTGATCAGTGTGGGAAGAGATTCATTCAATCAGCAAACCTGACTGTACACAAGAGAATACACACCGGAGAGAAACCGTACCACTGCTCCGACTGCGCGAAGAGCTTTTCTACTTCAAGCGGATTGATAACACACCAGCGAACACACACAGGAGAGAAGCCTTACCACTGCTCTGACTGTGGAAAGAGCTGTACCACCTCGAGTGCACTAATATCACACCAGCGTACACACACAGGAGAGAAGCATTACCACTGCTCTGATTGCGGGAAGAGTTTTGCTACTTTAAGCAACCTGACACAACACCAGCGAACACACACAGTAGGAAAGCCTCATAGCTGTGATCAATGTGAGAAGAGATACTCCCATCTAATGTCTCTGATTAAACATCAGAAAATACATGAAGAAGATCCAGACCTAGGTAGAAGAACACAGAGTGTAGAATGATCTCCAACACCAGACCTGGGTAGTAGAACACAGTGTAGAATGATCTCCAACACCACACCTGGGTAGTAGAACACAGAGTGTGGAATGATCTCCAACACCAGACCTGGGTAGTAGAACACAGAGTGTAGAATGATCTCCAACACCAGACCTGGGTAGTAGAACACAGAGTGTGGAATGACCAGCTAACGGAACATTGAACCAGCTAACGGAACATTGAACCAGCTAACGGAACATTGAACCAGCTAACGGAACATTGAACCAGCTAACAGAGCGTTGAGTCAGCTAACAGAACATTGTACCAGCTAACGGAACATTGAACCAGCTAACGGAACATTGAACCAGCTAACGGAACATTGAACCAGCTAACGGAACATTGAACCAGCTAACGGAACATTGAACCAACTAACGGAACATTGAACCAGCTAACGGAACATTGAACCAGCTAACGGAACATTGAACCAGCTAACGGAACATTGAACCAACTAACGGAACATTGAACCAGCTAACGGAACATTGAACCAGCTAACGGAACATTGAACCAGCTAACGGAACATTGAACCAGCTAACGGAACGTTGAACCAGCTAACAGAACGCTGAACCAGCTAACAGAACATTGAACCAGCTAACGGAACGTTGAACCAACTAACGGAACATTGAACCAGCTAACAGAACATTGAACCAGCTAACAGAACATTGAACCAGCTAACAGAACATTGAACCAGCTAACAGAACATTGAACCAGCTAACAGAACATTGAACCAGCTAACAGAACATTGAGTCAATTCTACACTGTTCCAAATGTCATGTTGTTGATAAATATGTAGTTCTCTTATATTTTAGTTGAATCTGTATTTGTCTTATACAAATCACACCGTAATACCTGAGGGTAATCATTTTAATTTTATTCAATTGAGTATTGTAACAAGTATAAAAAAGCTAATGTGTTTGAGAATGAGTCAACTGTGTTGGGTGTATTGTGAGGGTCAAAAGAGAGAGGGAGGGAGGGAGAGAGAGGGCGGGTAAGAGAGGAGAGAAATAGACAAATGGAGGGAGAGAGAGAGGCAGGTGGGTAAGAGAGAAGGAGAGAAATAGACACAGAGAGAAAGGGTGGGTAAGAGAGGAGAGAAATAGACAGAGAGAGAGGGAAAGAGAGAAGTAGACAGATGGAGAGAGAGGGTAATCATAATAATATTATATAAATATATATAAAACCATAATCATTATGCTTAATTCTATGTAAAAAAAATGTTAATTTTTCTGCATATCTCTTGATCTGTCTGTATCCTCCTGACTGGTGGTTCTTTCTGCTAAAGAAAATAAATATGCGTATCTGCATCTCTGCTCAAATCTGGGTAAAAGAGTGACAGTCTTATTCAGTACCTTTAGTTATTGTTTGATTTCCCAAGTCTACCAGCCTTACCAGCAGACATGTCAGATAGTTAGACATGCTACTCTACCTTGATAGCTAAGATAGTTAAACAAGCTATTCTATCTTGATAGCTAAGATAGTTAGACAAGCTACTCTCTTGATAGCTAAGATAGTTAGACAAGCTACTCTTGATAGCTAAGATAGTTAGACAAGCTACTCTATCTTGATAGCTAAGATAGAGTAGTTATCTTGTCTAACTATCTTACATTTACATTTACATTTAAGTCATTTAGCAGACGCTCTTATCCAGAGCGACTTACAAATTGGTGCATTCACCTTATGACATCCAGTGGAACAGTCACTTTACAATAGTGCATCTAAATCTTAAAGGGGGGTGGGGGGTGAGAGGGATTACTTATCCTATCCTAGGTATTCCTTAAAGAGGTGGGGTTTCAGGTGTCTCCGGAAGGTGGTGATTGAAGATAGTTAGAGATGCTACTCTACCTTGATAACTAAGATAGTTAGACATGCTACTCTACCTTGATAGCTAAGATAGTTAGACAAGCTACTCTATCTTGATACCCAGCAAGACTACCTTGATAGCTAAGATAGTTAGACAAGCTACTCTATCTTGATAGCTAACATAGTTAGACAAGCTAGACTCTATCTTGATACCTAAGATAGTTATACATACTATATATACATATACATACTATATATACATACTATATATAGTTATACATACTATATATACATATACATACTATATATACATACTATATATACATATACATACTATATATACATATACATACTATATATACATATACATACTATATATACATATACATACTATATATACATATACATACTATATATACTATATATACATACTATATATACATATACATACTATATATACATATACATACTATATATACATATACATACTATATACATACATATTATATCATATACATACTATATATACATATATATATACATATACATACTATATATACATACTATCATATACATACTATATATACATATACATAATACATATACATACTATATATACATACTATATATACATATACATATATATATATATATACATACTATATATACATATACATACTATATATACATATACATACTATATATACATATTATATCATATACATACTATATATACATATTATATCATATACATACTATATATACATACTATATATACATATACATACTATATATACATATTATATACATATATACATACTATATATACATACTATATATACATATACTATATATATACATATACATACATACTACATATATACATATACATACTATATATACATATTATATCATATACATACTATATATACATACTATATATACATATACATACTATATATACATACTATATATACATACTATATCATATACATACTATATATACATACTATATATACATATTATATCATATACATACTATATATACATATACATACTATATATACATATACATACTATATATACATACTATATATACATATACATACTATATATACATATACATACTATATATACATATTATATCATATACATACTATATATACATATACATACTATATATACATATACATACTATATACCAGCAAACATGTCAGATAGTTAGACAAGCTACTCTATCTTGATACCTAAGATAGTTAGACAAGCTACTCTATCTTGATAGCTAACATAGTTAGACAAGCTACTCTATCTTGATACCTAAGATAGTTAGACAGGCTAGCTACTCTATCTTGATAGCTAAGATAGTTAGACAAGCTACTCTATCTTGATAGCTAAGATAGTTAGACAAGCTACTCTATCTTGATAGCTAACATAGTTAGACAAGCTATTCTACCTTGATAGCTAAGATAGTTAGACAAGCTACTCTATCTTGACAGCTCAGATAGTTAGACAAGCTACTCTATCTTGATAGCTAAGATAGTTAGCTACTCTATCTTGATAAGATAGATAGTTACTCTATCTTGATAGCTAAGATAGTTAGACAAGCTACTCTATCTTGATATACATACTAAGATCTTGATAGCTAGATATAGATAACTACTATATATAACATTAGACATAGCTAAGATAGTTATACATATAGCATACTATCTATCTTGATAGCTAATATAGTTATACTATAAACAAACATTCCTTTAGTTATCTTGTCTAACTTTATCTTGATGTATATATACATATAGCATAAGATAGTTATATGCAACAGCATACTATATATACATATACATACTATATATACATATACATACTATATATACATATACATATAATATATTATATCATATACATACTATATATACATACTATATATACATATACATACTATATATACATATACATAATACATATACATACTATATATACATACTATATATACATATACATAATATATATATATCATATACATACTATATATACATATACATATATATATACATATACATACTATATATACATATACATACTATATATACATATACAGAATATATATATATACATACTATATATACATATACATAATTTATATATACATATACATACTATATATTCATATACATACTATATATACATACTATATATATATGCTTTTATACCTGCTTTTACACCTGCATTGTTTGCTGTTTGGGGTTTTTAGGCTGGGTTTCTGTACAGCACTTTGAGATATCAGCTGATGTATCGAAGGGCTATATAAATAAATTTGATTTGATTTGATATATATATATATATATATACATACTATATATACCATTGTTCCTGTTCCCAAGAAAGCTAAGGTAACTGAGCTAAACGACTACCGCCCGTAGCACTGCTTCCGTCATCATGAAGTGCTTTGAGAGACTAGTCAAGGACCATATCACCTCCACCCCTACCTGACACCCTAGACCCACTCAATTTGCTTACCGCCCAAATAGGTCCACAGACGATGCAATCTCAACCACACTGCACACTGCCCTAACCCACCTGGACAAGAGGAATACCTATGTGAGAATGCTGTTCATCGACTACAGCTCGGCATTCAACACCATAGTACCCTCCAAGCTCGTCATCAAGCTCGAGACCCTGGGTCTCGACCGCCTGTGCAACTGGGTACTGGACTTCCTGACGGGCCGCCCCAGGTGGTGAGGGTAGGCACAACATCTCCTCCCCGCTGATAATCAACACGGGGCCCCACAAGGGTGCGTTCTGAGCCCTCTCCTGTACTCCCTGTTCACCCACGACTGCGTGGCCACGCACGCCTCCAACTCAATCATCAAGTTTGGGAAACGACACAACAGTGGTAGGCGTGATTACCATTTACATTTACATTTAAGTCATTTAGCAGACGCTCTTATCCAGAGCGACTTACAAATTGGTGCATTCACCTTATGACATCCAGTGGAACAACCACTTTACAATAGTGCATCTAAATATTTTAAGGGGGAGGGGGTGAGAAGGATTACTTTATCCTATCCTAGGTATTCCTTAAAGAGGTGGGGTTTCAGGTGTCTCCGGAAGGTGGTGATTGACTCCGCTGTCCTGGCGTCGTGAGGAGTTTGTTCCACCATTGGGAGCCAGAGCAGCGAACAGTTTTGACTGAGCTGAGGCGGAACTGTACTTCCTCAGTGGTAGGGAGGCGAGCAGGCCAGAGGTGGATGAACGCAGTGCCCTTATTTGGGTGTAGGGCCTGATCAGAGCCTGGAGGTACTGAGGTGCCATTCCCCTCACAGCTCCGTAGGCAAGCACCATGGTCTTACCA
>NW_025753385.1:0-10790 GCF_021184085.1 Oncorhynchus gorbuscha
AGAGAGAGAGAACAGGTATTTTCTACATGTCAGAGAGAGAACAGGTATTTTCTACATGTCAGAGAGAGAGAACAGGTATTTTCTACATGTCAGAGAGAGAGAACAGGTCAGAGAGAGAGAGAACAGGTATTTTCTACATGTCAGAGAGAGAGAGAACAGGTATTTTCTACATGTCAGAGAGAGAGAACAGGTATTTTCTACATGTCAGAGAGAGAACAGGTATTTTCTACATGTCAGGAGAGAGAGAGAACAGCTTTACATGTATTTTCTACATGTCAGAGAGAGAACAGGTATTTTCTACATGTCAGATAGAGAACAGGTATTTTCTACATGTCAGAGAGAGAGAACAACAGGTATTTTCTACATGTCAGAGAGAGAGAGAACAGGTATTTTCTACATGTCAGAGAGAGAGAGAGAGAACAGGTATTTTCTACAATGTCAGAGAGAGAGAACAGGTATTTTCTACATGTCAGAGAGAGAGAGAGAGAACATTATTTTCTACATGTCAGAGAGAGAGAGAACAGGTATTTTCTACATGTCAGAGAGAGAGAAGGTATTTTCTACATGTCAGAGAGAGAGAACAGGTATTTTCTACATGTCAGAGAGAGAGAACAGGTATTTTCTACATGTCAGAGAGAGAGAACAGGTATTTTCTACATGTCAGAGAGAGAGAGAGAACAGGTATTTTCTACATGTTAGAGAGAGAGAGAGAACAGGTATTTTCTACATGTCAGAGAGAGAGAGAGAACAGGTATTTTCTACATGTCAGAGAGAGAGAGAGAACAGGTATTTTCTACATGTCAGAGAGAGAGAGAGAACAGGTATTTTCTACATGTCAGAGAGAGAGAGAAAGAACAGAGAGGTATTTTCTACATGTCAGAGAGAGAGAACAGGTATTTTCTACATCAGAGAGAGAGAACAGTCAGAGAGAGAGAGAACAGGTATTTTCTACATGTTCAGAGAGAGAGAGAGAACAGGTATTTTCTACATGTCAGAGAGAGAGAACAGGATATTTTCTTTCTATTTCTACATGTCAGAGAGAGAGAGAACAGGTATTTTCTACATGTCAGAGAGAGAGAGAACAGGTATTTTCTACATGTCAGAGAGAGAGAGAACAGGTATTTTCTACATGTCAGAGAGAGAGAGAACAGGTATTTTCTACATGTCAGAGAGAGAGAACAGGTATTTTCTACATGTCAGAGAGAGAGAGAGAGAACAGGTATTTTCTACATGTCAGAGAGAGAGAACAGGTATTTTCTACATGTCAGTCAGAGAGAGAGAGAGAACAGGTATTTTCTACATGTTAGAGAGAGAGAGAGAACAGGTATTTTCTACATGTCAGAGAGAGAGAGAACAGGTATTTTCTACATGTTCAGAGAGAGAGAACAGTATTTTACATGTCAGAGAGAGAGAGAACAGTATTTTCTACATGTCAGAGAGAGAGAGAACAGGTATTTTCTACATGTCAGAGAGAGAGAGAGAACAGGTATTTTCTACATGTCAGAGAGAGAGAACAGAGTATTTTCTACATGTCAGAGAGAGAGAGAGAACAGGTATTTTCTACATGTCAGAGAGAGAACAGGTATTTTCTACATGTCAGAGAGAGAGAACAGGTATTTTCTACATGTTAGAGAGAGAGAACAGGTATTTTCTACATGTCAGAGAGAGAGAACAGGTATTTTCTACGTCAGAGAGAGAACAGGTATTTTCTACATGTCAGAGAGAGAACAGGTATTTTCTACATGTCAGAGTGAGAGAGAGAGAACAGGTATTTTCTACATGTCCATGTCAGAGAGAGAGAGAGAGAGAACAGGGAGTCTATCTAGCCTCCTCCCAGTCTATTGGGGGTCCCATGTCACAGGCATAGGAGACATAAGTATCGTTAGAGTCTAATGGGTGTCTGTAGCTGTTCTAACCTTGGTGTTGACTGTCTGCATCCAGCCCTCCTGCCTCCAGTCAGGTCAACGTGTCCCCAGGTCCCAGGCCTCTGCATTACCAGGTCCATTAAGACCTAATGGGCCAACAGGTGGTCTGGGGCAGAAGCAGGGCAGCACACCACTAGCTGATAGCCAGACCTGGGTTCAAATACTATTCTAAATCATTTGAAATACTTCCTCTGTGCCTGATGGAGCTAGCCTGTTGCAATGGACCCTATAGAAAAGTCCCAACTTCTGTAAATCCCTCCCTCCTGGCCCTCCAGGCTGGCAAAGGTAAACGCAGCAAACAGTCATGGTATATGAAAGGTTTTGAATAGTATTTGGACCCAGATTTGCTCCTAGTGGCTAGGTTAGCTGTATTCAGGGTTCAGAGGCCTCTGTTGGTAAGTGATACTGAGAAATGGCTTCTCTCTGGGCCTGTATCACTGAGGATTCATCAATCTTAGGGGGTCAGTGTGTGTGTGTGTGTGTGTGTGTGTGTGTGTGTGTGTGTGTGTGTGTGTGTGTGTGTGTGTGTGTGTGTGTGTGTGTGTGTGTGTGTGTGTGTGTGTGTGTGTGTGTGTGTGTGTGTGTGTGTGTGTGTGTGTGTGTGTGTGTGTGTGTGTAAGGTGGGGGATCCTTGAGCCTTGATCTCAACCCCCTTGACCTCGTTCGCTCATTTGTTTTCGTTAGTCCCCCCCCACTAGACAACCGGCCCCAGTGACCCCCCTAACACCCCTCGCCTCCTTACCCTTTAGTGCGAGCATTTCTGAAACTATCTCTGAAGGACCTGTTCCTAACTCAAATAATTTGAGGTATTTCTCAACTCTCTATGCCCCGCTCCTTCCTCCTCCTCCCCCTCTTCTCCCCTCTTCTAGAACCTGCAGCAGCACTAAAGCAGTGAAGAGTCTCTGGACACTTCTAAATCAGCCTGGATGAATCCTCACATCCGCAGTCTTCTCTCTCTTAATCCCTCCACAGTAAAAGGTATGCCCTCTCACAGAGAAGCAGGAAGGCCACATCAGTTCAAGTGTATCTAGCTGACTAGCACGTGAAACGTGCCAGGAGGATAGTGAATCAGACATGTACCAGGAGGATAGTGAATCAGACATGTACCAGGAGGATGATAGTGAATCAGACAGGTACCAGGAGGATAGTGATCAGACATGTACCAGGAGGATAGTGAATCAGACATGTACCAGGAGGATAGTGAATCAGACATGTACCAGGAGGATAGTGAATCAGACATCAGGAGGATAGTGAATCAGACATGTACCAGGAGGATAGTGAATCAAACATGTACCAGAGGATAGTGAATCAGACATGGAGGTGAATCAGACATACCAGGGATAGTGAATCAGACATGTACCAGGAGGATAGTGAATCAGACATGTACCAGGAGGATAGTGAATCAGAGATGTACCAGGAGGATAGTGAATCAGACATGTACCAGGAGGATAGTGAATCAGACATGTACCAGGAGGATAGTGAATAAGATCAGACAGGTACCAGGATGATAGTGAATCAGACATGTACCAGGAGGATAGTGAATCAGACATGTACCAGGAGGATAGTGAATCAGACATGTACCAGGAGGATAGTGAATCAGACATGTACCAGGAGGATAGTGAATCAGACATGTACCAGGAGGATAGTGAATCAGACATGTACCAGGAGGATAGTGAATCAGAGATGTGAACCAGGAGGATAGTGAATCAGACATGTACCAGGAGGATAGTGACTCAGACATGTACCAGGAGGATAGTGAATCAGAGATGTACCAGGAGGGTAGTGAATCAGACATGTACCATTAGGATAGTGAATCAGACATGTACCAGGAGGATAGTGAATCAGACATGTACCAGGAGGATAGTGAATCAGACATATACCAGGAGGATAGTGAATCAAATCAAATGTATTTATATAGCCCTTCGTACATCAGCTGATATCTCAAAGTGCTGTACAGAAACCCAGCCTAAAACCCCAAACAGCAAGCAATGCAGGTGTAAAAGCACGGTGGCTAGGAAAAACTCCCTAGAAAGGCCAAAACCTAGGAAGAAACCTAGAGAGGAACCAGGCTATGTGGGGTGGCCAGTCCTCTTCTGGTTGTGCCGGGTAGAGATTATAACAGAACATGGCCAAGATGTTCAAATGTTCATAAATGACCAGCATGGTCGAATAATAGTAAGGCAGAACAGTTGAAACTGGAGCAGCAGCACAGTCAGGTGGACTGGGGACAGCAAGGAGTCATAATATCAGGTAGTCCTGGGGCACGGTCCGAAAGAAAGAGATAATTAGAGAGAGCATATGTGGAGTGGCCAGTCCTCTTCTGGCTGTGCCGGGTGGAGATTATAACAGAACATGGCCAAGATGTTCAAATGTTCATAAATGACCAGCATGGTCGAATAATAGTAAGGCAGAACAGTTGAAACTGGAGCAGCAGCATGGCTGAGGATAGTATTTAAGACAGGTACCAGGAGGATAGTGACTCAGACATATACCAGGAGGATAGTGAATCAGACATATACCAGGAGGATAGTGAATCAGACATGTACCAGGAGGATAGTGACTCAGACATATACCAGGAGGATAGTGAATCAGACATGTACCAGGAGGATAGTGACTCTGACATATACCAGGAGGTTAGTGAATCAAACATGTACCAGGAGGATAGTGAATCAGACATGTACCAGGAGGATAGTGACTCAGACATATACCAGGAGGATAGTGAATCAGACATGTACCAGGAGGATAGTGAATCAGACATGTACCAGGAGGATAGTGAATCAGAGATGTACCAGGAGGATAGTGAATCACTACTTAACTTCTTCTTCGCTGAGTTGACTCAAGGTGACGTCTGTTTGTACTGTGTGTGTTTTTATAATGAAGGTGACGCGTTGTTTCGTGTGGGTGTAACTGGTCGGATCCTAGCAACCCCACCATTTACATGTCACAGCAGCTGTTATGTTGTGGTCGGATCCTAGCAACCCCACCATTTACATGTCACAGCAGCTGTTATGTTGTGTGCTTTATGAAAACAACAACAACAACATTATAGGATGACATTGTCCTGCTGTTTGATGTCCCAAAGTAGTGACAGTGGTGGTAACCCCTCCTTCTCCCTATTGGTCTCCCACCAGAGTCCTGACAGTGGTGGTAACTCCTTCCTCTCTCTCCCTATTGGTCCTGACAGTGGTGGTAACTCCTTCCTCTCTCTCCCTATTGGTCCTCCTACAGAGTCCTGACAGTGGTGGTAACTCCTTCCTCTCTCTCCCTATTTGGATCCTTGGTCCTGACAGTGGTGGTAACTCCTTCCTCTCTCCCTATTGGTCCTCCTCGGACAGAATAATGACAGTGGTGGTAACTCCTTCCTCTCTCTCCCTATTGGTCCTCCTACAGAATAATGACAGTGGTGGTAACTCCTTCCTCTCTCTCCCTATTGGTCCTGACAGTGGTGGTAACTCATTCCTCTCTCTCCCTATTGGTCCTGACAGTGGTGTTAACTCCTTCCTCTCTCTCCCTATTGGTCCTCCTACAGAATAATGACAGTGGTGTTAACTCCTTCCTCTCTCTCCCTATTGGTCCTTCTACAGAGTCCTGACAGTGGTGGTAACTCCTTCCTCTCTCTCCCTATTGGTCCTTCTACAGAGTCCTGACAGTGGCGGTAACTCCTTCCTCTCTCTCCCTATTGGCCCTCCTACAGAGTCCTGACAGTGGTGGTAACTCCTTCCTCTCTCTCCCTATTGGTCCTCCTACAGAATAGTGACGGTGGTGTTTCCACCTTCCTCTCTCTCCCTAGTGGTGGTAACTCCTTCCTCTCTCTCTATTGGTTGAGTCCTGACAGTGCTGGTAACTCCTTCCCTCTCTCCCTATTGGTCCTTGGTCCTGACAGTGGTGGTAACTCCTTCCTCTCTCTCCCTATTGGTCCTCCTACAGAATAGTGACGGTGGTGTTTCCACCAACCTCTCTCTTAGCTGTGTAGTGACAGTGCTGGTAATTGTCTCATTGCAGACCTGCAACAAAGACATTTTACCCTATTGAAGCCTAATCCTTAACGACCCCAGTGGTGGTAACTCCTTCCCCTAACGACCCCTAATGGTCCTCTAATTACACTGAATATGAGGTGATACATCAACGGCCAACCCTTTACTCTACAGAGCTGTTTGGATTGTGTAGTAATTGTCTCATTGCAGACCTGGCATGGTTAGACATAGACCACTATATAACTTTATCTGACCTGTTAGACATAGACCACTATATACCCTTATCTGACCATGGTTAATAGACCACTATATGACCTTTATCTGACCATGGTTAACGACCCTAATGACCTCTAATTACACTGATTAGTGATACATCAACGGGTAATTTACCTACAGAGACTTTGGATGTTAGTTGTGGCTCTCAGACCATGGCATGGTTAGACATAGACCACTATATAACTTTATCTGACCATGGTTAGACATAGACCACTATATAACTTTATCTGACCATGGTTAGACATAGACCACTATATAACTTTATCTGACCATGGTTAGACATAGACCACTATATAACTTTATCTGACCATGGTTAGACATAGACCACTATATAACTTTATCTGACCATGGTTAGACATAGACCACTATATAACTTTATCTGACCATGGTTAGACATAGACCACTATATAACTTTATCTGACCATGGTTAGACATAGACCACTATATAACTTTATCTGACCATGGTTAGACAGACCACTATCTGACCATAACTCACTATATAACTTTATCTGACCATGGTTAGACATAGACCACTATATAACTTTATCTGACCATGGTTAGACATAGACCACTATATAACTTTATCTGACCATGGTTAGACATAGACCACTATATAACTTTATCTGACCATGGTTAGACATAGACCACTATATAACTTTATCTGACCATGGTTAGACATAGACCACTATATAACTTTATCTGACCATGGTTAGACATAGACCACTATATAACTTTATCTGACCATGGTTAGACATAGACCACTATATAACTTTATCTGACCATGGTTAGACATAGACCACTATATAACTTTATCTGACCATGGTTAGACATAGACCACTATATAACTTTATCTGACCATGGTTAGACATAGACCACTATATAACTTTATCTGACCATGGTTAGACATAGACCACTATATAACTTTATCTGACCATGGTTAGACATAGACCACTATATAACTTTATCTGACCATGGTTAGACATAGACCACTATATAACTTTATCTGACCATGGTTAGACATAGACCACTATATACCTTTATCTGACCATGGTTAGACATAGACCACTATATACCTTTATCTGACCATGGTTAGACATAGACCACTATATAACTTTATCTGACCATGGTTAGACATAGACCACTATATAACTTTATCTGACCATGGTTAGACATAGACCACTATATAACTTTATCTGACCATGGTTAGACACTACCACTATATTTGTTTTGTTTGTTAATTGGTTAATTTGACCTTTAGAGAACGAAACAGAGCCATGGTGTCAGGACAGAGAATCAACCTTAGTACAGAACCAATCAGGACAGAGAATCATGGTCCTAGAGCAGAAGAAGGCCAATCAGCCATGACCCTGGTTTGTGTTAGAAATAATCATGGTAACAACTTAGTACAGAACCAATCAGGACAGAGAATCATGGTAACAGAGGTTAAGGTTAGGGAAGGTCAGAACCAATCAGGACAGAGAATCATGGTAACAACAGAGGAGTTAGTTAAGAACCAATCAGGACAGAGAATCATGGTAACAACAAGAGGTTAAGGTTAATGTTAGGGAACTCAATGAAGTTAGTATAGAGAATCAACAGAGGTTAAGGTTAATGTTAGGGGTAGGTTCAGTGCAAGTGAAGTATAGAGAATCATGGTAACAACAGAGGGTTAAGGTTAATGTTAGGGTAGGTTCAGTCCTCTAAGGACAGTATAGAATCATGGTCCTAGAGCAGGATTCAAGGCCAGGTGAAGACAGGCCATGACAACAGAGGTTAAGGTTAATGTTTAGGTTCAGCAGAAATAATCATGGTAACAACAGAGGGTTAAGGTTAATGTTAGGGAAGGTCTGTCCCCTCCAGAGTGAAGTTAGTATAGAGAATCATGGTAACAACAGAGGGTTAAGGTTAATGTTAGGGGTAGGTTCAGTCCCTCCAGAGTGAAGTTAGTATAGAGAATCATGATAACAACAGAGGGTTAAGGTTAATGTTAGGGGTAGGGTTCAGTCCTCCAGAGTGAAGTTAGTATAGAGAGATCATGATAACAACAGAGGGGTTAATGTTAGGGTAGGTTCAGTCCTCCAGAGTGAAGTTAGTATAGAGAATCATGGTAACAACAGAGGGTTAAGGTTAATGTTAGGGGTAGGTTCAGTCCCTCCAGATTGTTGAGACGGGTTGGGACAAGCCTTTGGTCTGTCATTAAGAAACATCAACATCTTCATTATGGTCCTGAGTGCAGGGCAGGGCGTCAGACAGCCAAGCTCTTTCTGTTTCAGCTCATTCTGTTGATGTCAGCAGAAATCCAACAATGTTAGAATCAAATCACACTGTATTTGTCACAGGTGTAGACCTTGACATGTACAGGGGCTGACATGCTGAATACAAATCCTAACAATGCTTAGAATCAAATGCTGAATACAACAGGTGTGTAACAGTGACATGCTGTACAACAGGTGTAGACCTAACAGTGACATGCTGAATACAGCAGGTGTAGACCTGCAACAGGTGTAGACATGCTGAATACAACAGGTGTAGACCTAACAGTGACATGCTGAATACAACAGGTGTGACCTAGCAGTGACATGCTGAATACAACAGGTAGACCTAACAGACATGCTGAATACACCAGTGACATGCTGAATGACATGCAACAGGTGTAGACCTAACAGTGACATGCTGAATACAACAGGTGTAGACCTAACAGTGACATGCTGACTATGAGCCCTTAACCAACAGTGCAGTTAAGAAACATAATAATACACATACATAATAATATGTGTTGGATGGTGTCACATGTACGTGCTCCAACACTCAGACATAGACCATGACACTGATGTGGCCTGTGATGACATCTCCTCAACATCTACCTTAAGAGAAACACTATAGATGCTCATAACAGCTAACTAGTTCATGGTCAAATACAGTCCATTACCATCAAACTGGGTGTGGAGAGGATTACTGGCTTTAACTCCTTTAAGGCAGGTCTTTGAGGCAGGTCTTTGAGGCAGGTCTTTGAGGCAGGTCTTTGAGGCAGGTCTTTGAGGCAGGTCTTTGAGGCATGTCTTTGAGGCAGGTCTTTGAGGCAGGTCTTTGAGGCAGGTCTTTGAGGCATGTCTTTGAGGCAGGTCTTTTAGGTAGGTCTTTAGGGCATGTCTTTGAGGCAGGTCTTTTAGGCAGGTCTTTGAGGCAGGTCTTTGAGGCAGGTCTTTGAGGCAGGTCTTTGAGGCATGTCTTTGAGGTAGGTCTTTGAGGCAGGTCTTTGAGGCAGGTATTTAATAAGGCAGGTCTTTTAGGTAGGTATTTTAGGCAGGTTTTTAAAGCAGGTATCTAAGGCAGGTCTTTTAGGTAGGCCCTCAGCTATCGAAGTGTACGGCGTCCAGACTAATGTTGTTGTGTCTTTGAAGAGCTGCTTCAGGTCATAATGATCCCTACAGTGCCAGTCTTTACAGACATAATGAAGACGTTGACCTGACATCTGAAGCAGGCAGATAATGTCTCAATGGCACCTTATTTCATTTAGTGTACTACTTTGGACCAGGACTCATAGGGCTCTGGTCTAAAGTAGTGCACTATGGGGAATAGGGTGCCATTTGGGCGCATGCAGAGTGAGGCATAAGTTAAACTAGGAGGGGCTACTCTAACAGGGGACAGCAAACACATATAGCAAGTGATGGTTATCACAACACCTGACCACACCGCCTAGACACTAAATGCAGGCAGGAAGATGGACTTGATAAGAACTCTTTGAGTTGAGAGGAGTAGCCAAGTACTTTATCCAAGAGTTGTCCTTCCATGGCACATCTTTTACCTGAAACAGTAACTGTTCTGAAACTCCTCCAATCCATCTTGGACAGCCAGACTCCTCCTCCCACCCCACACACAACCAACCCCTACACACACACACACACACACACACACACACACACACACACACACACACACACACACACACACACACACACACACACACACACACACACACACACACACACACACACACACACACACACACACACACACAGTCTCTCTCTCTCTGTCTCTCTCTCTCTCTCTGTCTCTCTCTCTGTCTCTCTCTCTCTCTCTGTCTCTCTCTCAGTCTCTGTCTCTCTCTCAGTCTCTCTGTCTCTCTGTCTGTCTGTCTGTCTGTCTGTCTGTCTGTCTGTCTGTCTGTCTGTCTGTCTGTCTGTCTGTCTGTCTGTCTGTCTGTCTGTCTGTCTGTCTGTCTGTCTGTCTGTCTGTCTGTCTGTCTGTCTGTCTGTCTGTCTGTCTGTCTGTCTGTCTGTCTGTCTGTCTGTCTGTCTGTCTGTCTGTCTGTCTGTCTGTCTGTCTGTCTGTCTGTCTGTCTGTCTGTCTGTCTGTCTGTCTGTCTGTCTGTCTGTCTGTCTGTCTGTCTGTCTGTCTGTCTGTCTGTCTGTCTGTCTGTCTGTCTGTCTGTCTGTCTGTCTGTCTGTCTGTCTGTCTGTCTGTCTGTCTGTCTCTCTGTCTGTCTCTCTGTCTCTCTGTCTCTCTGTCTCTCTGTCTCTCTGTCTCTCTGTCTCTCTGTCTCTCTGTCTCTCTGTCTCTCTGTCTCTCTGTCTCTCTGTCTCTCTGTCTCTCTCTGTCTCTCTGTCTGTCTCTC
>NW_025753386.1:0-2500 GCF_021184085.1 Oncorhynchus gorbuscha
CCAGCAGGTATGGTAAGACAGGTGAATAAATTGGCGGATTAGGGTTAGGGTTAGGGTTAGGGTTAGGGTTAGGGTTAGGGTTAGAGTGCTCTCTACCTGGGATTATCAAGGCTGGGACTTTAGGTGGGGCCAGATTCTCTCTTGGTCGTTGAGTTTGGGGATTAAATATCTCCTTACTCTTCTTGATTGTTGGGGTAAGTCTGAGCTAGCCCCTCCACTCTTTGCAGGTCCTACTTTCCGAGGGGTGAGACAGGTTTCCCGTAAGAGGAGATAGTTGGTTAGTAGGTGAGCTCATAGGGGGGAACCACTCTATGGGGAGAAGTAAGCCCCACATGAACCTCCACCTGTACCTCCCTTCCCTGTATGCCCCCAACAAACCCTGTGGTATTGCTGTTGGTAGTCAGGTTATGGTTAATCGGTCTGTCTACCGGAATACTGGAAGACTGTTCCTCAACCCTATTACCCCTTACCGAGTTGTCACTCGATCCCCCTGGAGTATTCCTGCATATTCCAGAGTCCCTATGGGCCTTGGCTCCCATTAAGGCCCTGCCAGTCGGTGACTTGCTAGTCACTGCAGCCGCATAACTGGATTTAGCCTGCTGAGAGGTTATCAGTTTAGTAGAGGCAAGTGGGTCAATGGGTTTTTTGCAGCATGTCTTTTAAGGTAGTTACTGAAGAAGATGTAAATTTATGTTTGTATCTGGCCTTTGCCCACATCACCGCCTTCTCTAAAGCTTCCTGGTTATAGGTTGAGGTATTCTGGATGCATAAGGCAATTACCCCGTCATAATGCTCCCTCAGAATATGCATATTATTCTCCATCCACCTGCTGGTGTTAAGTTTTACCTTTGCCAGAGTCTGTTGGTTGGGCGAGGAGGGTTTAATAAAGGCCGCCAATTTATTCACCTGTCTTACCATACCTGCTGGAAAAGAATGATTAACCGCAGAGTAATCTAAGATTTCTGAGTGATGAATTGCTTGTAAAGCCTTAAAATATCCCTTTGTGAGGGTTATATCATGCAGAGGAGAATACTCCCAGTTTCTCCAGTAGACTCACCCTGATCATGTAGGTTAACTAGAGCCTGGAAACGATTGTGTACTGGCACTGCCATGGTAAAGAACCAATAGCCGGAACCCTTGCTGGGAAACCCAACTAAAAGAAGGGATCATATAAACGTTAAAATCCCCCCACAATATATAATTAGACCCAGTCAACCAAAGAAATATATATACCCACACAGAGGACAAAAAACATTTAAGAAAATGATATTATAAACCAAAAACACAAAACAAATATTGGCCCGATTTTAGAAAAGAAACTCCAATGAAACAAAACCCAATATAACAGGTGATGATGGAGGTCAACTCACAACTCCTTTTCTCCTACAATAAGTCCTTGTCTGTTGCCATCTGGTGGTTGCTCCAGAAATGGCAGTTAAGCCTCATACAGGCCTCAACCCCTCAAAAAAAATGTTTGAGGAGAGGGAGTAAGGGGAATGTATACCAGAGAGCAGTCCGTACGAATTCTCCACTATAGGTTCGGTTGTTACTCCATAAAAACAATCTCTCTAGAAAAGCACTCCACACTAAGGTGAGAGGAAAAAAAACCCTCTCCCCTCTCAAGTGGGAAAAAAACACTTCATTCACAAGTGATCACTCCTTTATGGTTCAATTCTGATAGTGGTTCAGCTTCAATCCACTCCAAACTTTAAAATCTTCATGTGTACACACAGTGGTTTTGGGAGTACTCACCAACCCAGAAAAATGGATATCTCATACAGAAAGGAGCTCTTCCATACCATCCCCAACCAGTCTCCAAAGGTCCATGTGCTTATCTTTGTTTGTTGGAAAAATTGTGTCCTTTTTGGAATAGTGAGATGGAGTAATGGAGTAATCCTCTTCTATTTCACATCATCCAAACCTTTTGTTTCAAGGATAAGAAAGATAAAAGGAGTATGGTTTAAAATTTTAAAAGAAAAAAATTCCTGACGTTTCGCACCACTCGTGCTTCTTCAGAGAAAGGTAGACAAAAAAAAAAAAAAAAAAAACTGAGGCCATCCCATATAGCATGAGAACGGGAGGGGGGGAGGAGTCAAGCTGATTCACCTGACCTTCCATTGGTGGACTATGTCCATCCTATATCCCGACACAGCTGTCCTTAATTGTGCAAATTTCCCATAGTTTCCCCCCCTTCTCTGTATAAACCAATCTACAGGGAGGAAAATGTGGTTTTGTTATCACATCATGCCATACTCTAAGAAGGCCTCCAAAGAAATTTCAAATAAATAAATCAAAGGAGAACAGGGCCAACACACACAAAACAAAGAGACAAAATACAGGAGGAGACAACTTTAATCAAACAAAGACCTTTTTTGTATTTACAGGATTCCAATAATAATGTAAAAGTGCTACTAGTATAGGATATTCAAGTTTCTCTAGATAAAAGTATCTAATTAGGAACAGGAGGACAGGGCTCTGGCGGGTTAGGTTTAGGAAAAAA
>NW_025753387.1:0-10789 GCF_021184085.1 Oncorhynchus gorbuscha
TAGCCGCCGGCTAACTACACTGGTGGAGGAGGAGGGAGGGGAGGAGAGGGGTGGAGGAGGAGGAGGAGAAGGGGAGCCGCCGGCTAACTATAATGGAGGAGGAGGAGAGGGGGAGCCAACGGCTAACTACAATGGAGGAGGAGGAGAAGGGGAGCCGCCGGCTAACTACACCGGAGGAGGAGGAGGAGGAGGAGGAGAGGGGGAGCCAACGGCTAACTACAATGGAGGAGGGGGAGAAGGGGAGCCGCCGGCTAACTACAATGGAGGAGGAGGAGGAGGAGGAGGAGGAGGGGGAGCCAACGGCTAACTACACTGGAGGAGGAGGAGGAGGAGGAGGAGGAGGAGGAGGAGGAGGAGGAGGAGGAGGAGGAGGAGGAGGGGAGCCAGGACGGAGGAACTACACTGGAGGAGGAGGAGGAGGAGGAGGAGGAGGAGGAGGAGGAGGAGAGGGGGAGCCAACGGCTAACTACACTGGAGGAGGAGGAGGAGAGGGGAGCTACCGGCTAACTACAATGGAGGAGGAGGAGAAGGGGAGCCGCCAGCTAACTACACCGGAGGAGGAGGAGGAGGAGGAGGGAGGGGGAGCCAACGGCTAACTACAATGGAGGAGGGGGAGAAGGGGAGCCGCCGGCTAACTACAATGGAGGAGGAGGAGGAGGAGGAGAGGGGGAGCCAACGGCTAACTACACTGGAGGAGGAGGAGGAGGAGGAGGAGGAGGAGGAGGAGGAGGAGGAGGAGGAGAGGGGGAGCCAACGGCTAACTACACTGGAGGAGGAGGAGGAGGAGGAGAGGGGGAGCCAACGGCTAACTACACTGGAGGAGGAGGAGGAGAGGGGGAGCCGCCGGCTAACTACAATGGAGGAGGAGGAGAAGGGGAGCCGCCGGCTAACTACAATGGAGGAGGAGGAGGAGGAGGAGAGGGGGAGCCAATGGCTAACTACACTGGAGGAGGAGGAGGAGGAGGGGGAGCCAACGGCTAACTACACTGGAGGAGGAGGAGCAGGAGGAGGAGGAGAGGGGGAGCCAACGGCTAACTACACTGGAGGAGGAGGAGGAGGAGGAGAGGGGGAGCCGCCGGCTAACTACACTGGAGCAGGAGGAGAGGGGGAGCCGCTGGCTAACTACACTGGAGGAGGAGGAGAGGGGGAGCCGCCGGCTAACTACACTGGAGGAGGAGGAGAGGGGGAGCCGCCGGCTAACTACACTGGAGGAGGAGGAGGAGCTTGAGGAGGAGGAGGAGAGGAGGAGCCGCCGGCTAAATACAATGGAGGAGGAGGAGAGGGGGAGCCGCCAGCTAACCACACTGGAGGAGGAGGAGGAGGGCTACAACAGCTAACTCCAGTGGAGGAGGAGGAGGAGGAGGAGGGCTACAACAGCTAACTACACTGGAGGAGGAGGGGCTACAGCAGCTAACTACACTGGAGGAGGAGGTTCCTTCCTAGTCTCTCCCCTCTCTTCAGTCTCCTGGCTGGTTCCTTCCTAAAAACCCCAGTTAAATTACTATTCTGCTTTTAGATATCACAGGATCCTGTGGTTAACCAAGAATTGAGAAATAACTATGTTTTTTTTTTAATAACTATCATTTAAAGTTTAAACCCAGCAGCAGCAAGGCGGCAAGTAGCCTAGTGGTTAGAGCATTGGGCCAGTAACCGAAAGGTTGCTAGATTGAATCCCAGAGCTGACAAGGTAAACATCTGTCGTCCTGCCCCTGAACAAGGCAGTTAACTCACTGTTCCTAGACCAGTTAACTCACTGTTCCTAGACCAGTTAACCCACTGTTCCTAGACCAGTTAACCCACTGTTCCTAGACCAGTTAACCCACTGTTCCTAGACCAGTTAACCCACTGTTCCTAGACCAGTTAACTCACTGTTCCTAGACCAGTTAACTCACTGTTCCTAGACCAGTTAACTCACTGTTCCTAGACCAGTTAACTCACTGTTGCTAGACCATCATTGTAAATAAGAATTAGTTCTTAATTAACTGACTTGCCTGGTTAAAAAACAAAACATTATAATTTGCATGTTTGAAGACAATCACTTTGTTTTGGCAGTAAGTCTTTGGTTAACATATTGGGGTTAGGCTCCGTAGGCTGTTTTCTCCCAGACGCCCAGACAGACAGTCACTGCAGTCAGACAGTCAGACAGCCAGACAGCCAGACAGTCAGACAGCCAGACAGCCAGACAGCCAGACAGTCAGACAGCCAGACAGTCAGACAGTCAGACAGTCAGACAAAGAGACAGTCAGACAAAGAGACAGCCAGACAGCCAGACAGTCAGACAGTCAGACAGTCAGACAGTCAGACAGTCAGACAGCCAGACAGCCAGACAGCCAGACAGTCAGACAGCCAGACAGCCAGACAGCGAGACAGTCAGACAGCTGGTCCCTGTGAGAGTGAGGTAGAGAGGGGGCTGGGCTGGTCCCTGTGAGAGTGAGGAAGAGAGGGGGCTGGGCTGGTCCCTGTGAGAGTGAGGAAGAGAGGGGGCTGGGCTGGTCCCTGTGAGAGTGAGGAAGAGAGGGGGCTGGGCTGGTCCCTGTGAGAGGGAGGAAGAGAGGGGGCTGGGCTGGTCCCTGTGAGAGGGAAGAAGAGAGGGGCTGGTCCCTGTGAGAGTGAGGAAGAGAGGGGGCTGGGCTGGTCCCTGTGAGAGTGAGGAAGAGAGGGGGCTGGGCTGGTCCCTGTGAGAGTGAGGAAGAGAGGGGGCTGGGCTGGTCCCTGTGAGAGTGAGGAAGAGAGGGGCTGGGCTGGTCCCTGTGAGAGTAAGGAAGAGAGGGGGCTGCCTGGTCCCTGTGAGAGTGAGGAAGAGAGGGGGCTGGGCTGATCCCTGTGAGAGTGAGGAAGAGAGGGGCTGGGCTGGTCCCTGTGAGAGTGAGGAAGAGAGGGGCTGGGCTGGTCCCTGTGAGAGTGAGGAAGAGAGGGGCTGGGCTGGTCCCTGTGAGAGTGAGGAAGAGAGGGGCTGGTCCCTGTGAGTGTGAGGAAGAGAGGGGGCTGGGCTGATCCCTGTGAGAGGTAGGAAGAGAGGGGGCTGGGCTGGTCCCTGTGAGAGTGAGGAAGAGAGGGGGCTGGGTTGGTCCCTGTGAGAGTGAGGAAGAGAGGGGGCTGGGCTGGTCCCTGTGAGAGTGAGGAAGAGAGGGGCTGGTCCCTGTGAGTGTGAGGAAGAGAGGGGGCTGGGCTGGTCCCTGTGAGAGTGAGGAAGAAAGAGAAAGACTGAAAGAGAGAGAGAGTTAGTGAAAGACTTGTGTTGGGGCTGTGGGTGGTAATTAGGAGGGGAGCTCCAGTGAGACCAGGGTCAGCTCAGAGCACAGGACACACACACACACACACACACACACACACACACACACACACACACACACACACACACACACACACACACACACACACACACACACACACACACACACACACACACACACACACACACACACACACACACACACACACACACACACAGCTCCACAGAAACAGCAGTCTTCATCTTCCCAATATGTAATAAAATATGCCATTTAGCAGACGCTTTTATCCAAAGCGACTTACAGTCATGTGTGCATACATTCTACGTATGGGTGGTCCCGGGGATCGAACCCACCTCCCTTGCGTTACAAGCGCCATGCTCTACCAACTGAGCTACAGAAGGACCACCATATATTATATTAATGGCATATATATTATATATTATTATATTATATTATATTATTATTATTATATTATTATTATAGTAATAAAACACTCTATACATGTACCCTACACCAGACTGATCTGAAACTATTTAGAGCCAAAGAACGTTGGACCAGGTTGAAACAGAGGAACATGTTAACCATGTTAATCACATGGTACGGTAGAGCTGGAGACCTGGACAACTGTAGAGGGAGGAGGAACGTGTTAACTAATCACATGGTACGGTAGAGCTGGAGACCTGGACAACTGTAGAGGGAGGAGGAACGTGTTAACCAATCACATGGTACGGTAGAGCTGGAGACCTGGACAACTGTAGAGGGAGGAGGAACGTGTTAACTAATCACATGGTACGGTAGAGCTGGAGACCTGGACAACTGTAGAGGGAGGAGGAACGTGTTAACCAATCACATGGTACGGTAGAGCTGGAGACCTGGACAACTGTAGAGGGAGGAGGAACGTGTTAACCAATCACATGGTACGGTAGAGCTGGAGACCTGGACAACTGTAGAGGGAGGAGGAACGTGTTAACCAATCACATGGTACGGTAGAGCTGGAGACCTGGACAACTGTAGAGGAGGAGGAACGTGTTAACTAATCACATGGTACGGTAGAGCTGGAGACCTGGACAACTGTAGAGGGAGGAGGAACGTGTTAACCAATCACATGGTACGGTAGAGCTGGAGACCTGGACAACTGTAGAGGGAGGAGGAACGTGTTAACCAATCACATGGTACGGTAGAGCTGGAGACTTGGACAACTGTAGAGGGAGGAGGAACGTGTTAACCAATCACATGGTACGGTAGAGCTGGAGACCTGGACAACTGTAGAGGGAGGAGGAACGTGTTAACCAATCACATGGTACGGTAGAGCTGGAGACCTGGACAACTGTAGAGGGAGGAGGAACGTGTTAACCAATCACATGGTACGGTAGAGCTGGAGACCTGGACAACTGTAGAGGGAGGAGGAACGTGTTAACCAATCACATGGTACGGTAGAGCTGGAGACCTGGACAACTGTAGAGGGAGGAGGAACGTGTTAACCAATCACATGGTACGGTAGAGCTGGAGACCTGGACAACTGTAGAGGGAGGAGGAACGTGTTAACCAATCACATGGTACGGTAGAGCTGGAGACCTGGACAACTGTAGAGGGAGGAGGAACGTGTTAACTAATCACATGGTACGGTAGAGCTGGAGACCTGGACAACTGTAGAGGGAGGAGGAACGTGTTAACCAATCACATGGTACGGTAGAGCTGGAGACCTGGACAACTGTAGAGGGAGGAGGAACGTGTTAACCAATCACATGGTACGGTAGAGCTGGAGACCTGGACAACTGTAGAGGGAGGAGGAACGTGTTAACCAATCACATGGTACGGTAGAGCTGGAGACCTGGACAACTGTAGAGGGAGGAGGAACGTGTTAACCAATCACATGGTACGGTAGAGCTGGAGACTTGGACAACTGTAGAGGGAGGAGGAACGTGTTAACCAATCACATGGTACGGTAGAGCTGGAGACTTGGACAACTGTAGAGGGAGGAGGAACGTGTTAACTAATCACATGGTACGGTAGAGCTGGAGACCTGGACAACTGTAGAGGGAGGAGGAACGTGTTAACCAATCACATGGTACGGTAGAGCTGGAGACCTGGACAACTTGGACAACTGTAGAGGGAGGAGGAACGTGTTAACCAATCACCCTGGTAGAGAAGAGCTGGAGACCTGGACAACTGTAGAGGGAGGAGGAACGTGTTAACCAATCACATGGTACGGTAGAGCTGGAGACCTGGACAACTGTAGAGGGAGGAGGAACGTGTTAACTAATCACATGGTACGGTAGAGCTGGAGACCTGGACAACTGTAGAGGGAGGAGGAACGTGTTAACCAATCACATGGTACGGTAGAGGGGAGGTGTTCTGACAGGCTTCAACAGGCTTCATACCTCCATGATTAATTACCACATCCTGTCTGGGCATTCATACTTCCTCCGTCTGGGAGGATGGGCTGGGTGGTGAGGGAGACTGGGCTGGGGGTCAGGCTGGGCTGGGGGATGAGGGAGACTGGGTTGGGGGTCAGGCTGGGCTGGGGGATGAGGGAGACTGGGCTGGGGGTCAGGCTGGGCTGGGGGAGGAGGGAGACTGGGCTGGGGGATGAGGGAGACTGGTCTGCGGGTCCGGCTGGGGGATGAGGGAGACTGGGCTCGGGGTCAGGCTGGGCTGGGGGAGGAGGGAGACTGGGCTGGGGGATGAGGGAGACTGGGCTGCGGGTCGGGCTGGGGGATGAGGGAGACTGGGCTGGGGGTCAGGCTGGGGGATGAGGGAGACTGGGCTGGGGGTCAGGCTGGGCTGGGGGGTCTGTATACTAACTACCTAACCTGAATACTAACTATCTAGCCTACCTAGTCTGAAACTAACTACCTAGCCTACCTAGTCTGAATACTAACTACCTAACCTACCTAGTCTGTATACTAACTACCTAACCTGAATACTAACTATCTAGCCTACCTAGTCTGAAACTAACTACCTAGCCTACCTAGTCTGAATACTAACTACCTAACCTACCTAGTCTGTATACTAACTACCTAACCTGAATACTAACTATCTAGCCTACCTAGTCTGAAACTAACTACCTAGCCTACCTAGTCTGAATACTAACTACCTAACCTACCTAGTCTGTATACTAACTACCTAACCTGAATACTAACTATCTAGCCTACCTAGTCTGAAACTAACTACCTAGCCTACCTAGTCTGTATACTAACTACCTAACCTGAATACCACCTTCCTAACCTACCTAGTCTGAATACTACCTTCCTAACCTACCTAGTCTGAATACCACTAACCTACCTAGTCTGAATACTACCTTCCTAACCTACCTAGTCTGAATACTACCTTCCTAACCTACCTAGTCTGAATACCACTAACCTACCTAGTCTGAATACTACCTTCCTAACCTACCTAGTCTGAATACCACCTTCCTAGCCTACCTAGTCTGAATACCACCTTCCTAACCTACCTAGTCTGAATACCACCTTCCTAGCCTACCTAGTCTGAATACTAACTACCTAACCTACCTAGTCTGAATACCACCTTCCTAACCTACCTAGTCTGAATACTACCTTCCTAACCTACCTAGTCTGAATACCACCTTCCTAACCTACCTAGTCTGAATACCACCTTCCTAACCTACCTAGTCTGAATACCACCTTCCTAGCCTACCTAGTCTGAATACCACCTTCCTAACCTACCTAGTCTGAATACCACCTTCCTAACCTACCTAGTCTGAATACCACTAACCTACCTAGTCTGAATACCACCTTCCTAACCTACCTAGTCTGAATACTAACTACCTAACCTACCTAGTCTGAATACCACTAACCTACCTAGTCTGAATACCACTAACCTACCTAGTCTGAATACTAACTACCTAACCTACCTAGTCTGAATACCACTAACCTACCTAGTCTGAATACTAACTACCTAACCTACCTAGTCTGAATACTAACTACCTAACCTACCTAGTCTGAATACTAACTACCTAACCTGAATACTAACTACCTAACCTACCTAGTCTGAACACTAACTACCTAACCTGAATACTAACTATCTAGCCTACCTAGTCTGAACACTAACTACCTAACCTACCTAGTCTGAATACTACCTTCCTAACCTACCTAGTCTGAATACTACCTTCCTAACCTACCTAGTCTGAATACCACCTTCCTAACCTACCTAGTCTGAATACTACCTACCTAGTCTGAATACCACCTTCCTAACCTACCTAGTCTGAATACTACCTACCTAACCTACCTAGTCTGAATACTACCTACCTAGTCTGAATACCACCTACCTAACCTACCTAGTCTGAAAACTACCTTCCTAACCTACCTAGTCTGAATACTACCTTCGTAACCTACCTAGTCTGAATACCACCTTCCTAACCTACCTAGTCTGAATACCACCTTCCTAACCTACCTAGTCTGAATACCACCTTCCTAACCTACCTAGTCTGAATACCACCTTCCTAACCTACCTAGTCTGAATACTACCTTCCTAACCTACCTAGTCTGAATACCACCTTCCTAACCTACCTAGTCTGAATACCACCTTCCTAACCTACCTAGTCTGAATACCACTAACCTACCTAGTCTGAATACCACTAACCTACCTAGTCTGAATACCACCTTCCTAACCTACCTAGTCTGAATACTACCTTCCTAACCTACCTAGTCTGAATACCACCTTCCTAACCTACCTAGTCTGAATACCACCTTCCTAACCTACCTAGTCTGAATACCACCTTCCTAACCTACCTAGTCTGAATACCACTAACCTACCTAGTCTGAATACTACCTTCCTAGCCTACCTAGTCTGAATACCACCTTCCCAACCTACCTAGTCTGAATACCACCTTCCTAACCTACCTAGTCTGAATACTACCTTCCTAACCTACCTAGTCTGAATACTACCTTCCTAACCTACCTAGTCTGAATACCACCTTCCTAACCTACCTAGTCTGAATACCACCTTCCTAACCTACCTAGTCTGAATACTACCTTCCTTACCTACCTAGTCTGAATACCACCTTCCTAACCTACCTAGTCTGAATACCACTAACCTACCTAGTCTGAATACCACCTTCCTAAGCAGCATGTAGAACCACAGTGGAGGAGAGGAGAGATCATATATATATATATATATATCATATGAACTAAAGGAAAAGTCTCCTCTCTCTTCTCTCTGTGTTCCTCCTGCAGATGTTAAGTCCTAATATAATGTATTATATGACAGTGTTATCAGGTAGTTTCCTATCACAGCTCACTTCATTACTCAGCTCTCCTCCTCATTTTTCCTGATAGCAGCATCTTCCTGGCTGATAGAAATATGGAGAAAACACAGTCTGTTTATCAACGGGTGTAAAAAGTTCACAGATGAACCAAGAGAAAAACAACTTCCTCCCCTGGCCGCTGATATGAGCTGTAGAGGAAGCATTTATCAGCTAACTGGCTTTTATCAATGTTGTTGTTACGGTGTGAGACCACAACAGACCAGTGTTATTATGGAGAGTGAGACCACAACTTCCCTCCCCTGGCCGCTGATATGAGCTGTAGAGGAAGCATTTATCAGCTAACTGGCTTTATCAATGTTGTTGTTACGGTGTGAGACCACAACAGACCAGTGTTATTATGGAGTGAGACCACAACTTCTCCACTGGCCGCTGATATGAGCTGTAGAGGAAGCATTTATCAGCTAACTGGCTTTTATCAATGTTGTTGTTACGGTGTGAGACCACAACAGACCAGTGTTATTATGGAGTGAGACCACAACTGTCCCTGGCCGCTGATATGAGCTGTAGAGGAAGCATTTATCAGCTAACTGGCTTTTTATCAATGTTGTTGTTACGGTGTGAGACCACAACAGACCAGTGTTATTATGGAGTGAGACCACAACTTCCCTCCCTGGCCGCTGATATGAGCTGTAGAGGAAGCATTTATCAGCTAACTGGCTTTTATCAATGTTGTTGTTACGGTGTGAGACCACAACAGACCAGTGTTATTATGGAGTGAGACCACAGTGTTATTATGGAGTGAGACCACAACAGACCACAGTGTTATTATGGAGTGAGACCACAGTGTTATTACGGTGTCAGACCACAACAGACCACAGTGTTATTATGGAGTGAGACCACAACAGACCAGTGTTATTATGGAGTGAGACCACAACTTCTCCCTGGCCGCTGATATGAGCTGTAGAGAAGCATTTATCAGCTAACTGGCTTTTATCAATGTTGTTCTTACAGTGTGAGACCACAACAGACCAGTGTTATTATGGAGTGAGACCACAACAGACCAGTGTTATTATGGAGTGAGACCACAACAGACCAGTGTTATTATGGAGTAAGACCACAACAGACCAGTGTTATTATGGAGTGAGACCACAGTGTTATTATGGAGTGAGACCACAACAGACCAGTGTTATTATGGAGTAAGACCACAACAGACCAGTGTTATTATGGAGTGAGACCACAACAGACCAGTGTTATTATGGTGAGACCACAACAGAACAGTGAGACCACAACAGACCAGTGTTATTATGGAGTGAGACCACAACAGACCAGTGTTATTATGGAGTGTTAGGAGTGAGACCACAGTGTTATTATGGAGTGAGACCACAACAGACCAGTGTTATTATGGAGTGAGACCACAACAGACCAGTGTTATTATGGAGTGAGACCACAACAGACCAGTGTTATTATGGAGTGAGACCACAGTGTTATTATGGAGTGAGACCACAACAGACCAGTGTTATTATGGAGTGAGACCACAGTGTTATTATGGAGTGAGACCACAACAGACCAGTGTTATTATGGAGTGAGACCACAGTGTTATTATGGTGTGAGACCACAACAGACCAGTGTTATTATGGAGTGAGACCACAGTGTTATTACGGTGTGAGACCACAACAGACCAGTGTTATTATGGAGTGAGACCACAACAGACCACAGTGTTATTATGGATTGAGACCACAGTGTTATTACGGTGTGAGACCACAACAGACCAGTGTTATTATGGAGTGAGACCACAACAGACCACAGTGTTATTATGGAGTGAGACCACAACAGACCAGTGTTATTATGGAGTGAGACCACAACAGACCACAGTGTTATTATGGAGTGAGACCACAGTGTTATTACGGTGTGAGACCACAACAGACCAGTGTTATTATGGATTGTGTGTTAGAGACCACAAATAGACCAGTGTTATTATGAGTGAGACCACAACAGACCACAGTGTTATTATGGAGTGAGACCACAGTGTTATTATGGAGTGAGACCACAACAGACCAGTGTTATTATGGTGTGAGACCACAACAGACCAGTGTTATTATGGAATGAGACCACAACAGACCACAGTGTTATTACGGTGTGAGACCACAGTGTTATTATAGAGTGAGACCACAACAGACCACAGTGTTATTACGGTGTGAGACCACAACAGACCAGTGTTATTATGGAGTGAGACCACAACAGACCAGTGTTATTATGGAATGAGACCACAACAGACCAGTGTTATTATGGTGTGAGACCACAATAGACCACAGTGTTATTATGGAGTGAG
>NW_025753388.1:0-10789 GCF_021184085.1 Oncorhynchus gorbuscha
CAGTGGCTGCTCTACCCTGGACTACAGGTAATAACATGGTTATAACACCCTCTCTACCTCTACTGGACTACAGGTAATAACATGGTTATAACACCCTCTACCCTGGACTACAGGTAATAACATGGTTATAACACCCTCTACTCAGTGGTCTGCTCTACTCCTGGACTACAGGTAATAACATGGTTATAACACCCTCTACTCAGTGGTCTGCTCTACCCTGGACTACAGGTAATAACATGGTTATAACACCTCTACCCTGGACTACAGGTAATAACATGGTTATAACACCCTCTACCCTGGACTACAGGTAATAACATGGTTATAACACCCTCTACTCTGTGGTCTGCTCTACCCTGGACTACAGGTAATAACATGGTTATAACACCCTCTACTCAGTGGTCTGCTCTACCCTGGACTACAGGTAATAACATGGTTATAACACCCTCTACTCAGTGGTCTGCTCTACCCTGGACTACAGGTAATAACATGGTTATAACACCCTCTACCCTGGACTACAGGTAATAACATGGTTATAACACCCTCTACCCTGGACTACAGGTAATAACATGGTTATAACACCCTCTACCCTGGACTACAGGTAATAACATGGTTATAACACCCTCTACCCTGGACTACAGGTAATAACATGGTTATAACACCCTCTACTCAGTGGTCTGCTCTACCCTGGACTACAGGTAATAACATGGTTATAACACCCTCTACTCAGTGGTCTGCTCTACCCTGGACTACAGGTAATAACATGGTTATAACACCCTCTACTCAGTGGTCTGCTCTACCCTGGACTACAGGTAATAACATGGTTATAACACCCTCTACCCTGGACTACAGGTAATAACATGGTTATAACACCCTCTACCCTGGACTACAGGTAATAACATGGTTATAACACCCTCTACTCAGTGGTCTGCTCTACCCTGGACTACAGGTAATAACATGGTTATAACACCCTCTACTCAGTGGTCTGCTCTACCCTGGACTACAGGTAATAACATGGTTATAACACCCTCTACTCAGTGGTCTGCTCTACCCTGGACTACAGGTAATAACATGGTTATAACACCCTCTACCCTGGACTACAGGTAATAACATGGTTATAACACCCTCTACCCTGGACTACAGGTAATAACATGGTTATAACACCCTCTACTCAGTGGTCTGCTCTACCCTGGACTACAGGTAATAACATGGTTATAACACCCTCTACTCAGTGGTCTGCTCTACCCTGGACTACAGGTAATAACATGGTTATAACACCCTCTACCCTGGACTACAGGTAATAACATGGTTATAACACCCTCTACCCTGGACTACAGGTAATAACATGGTTATAATACCCTCTACTCAGTGGTCTGCTCTACCCTGGACTACAGGTAATAACATGGTTATAACACCCTCTACTCAGTGGTCTGCTCTACCCTGGACTACAGGTAATAACATGGTTATAACACCCTCTACCCTGGACTACAGGTAATAACATGGTTATAACACCCTCTACCCTGGACTACAGGTAATAACATGGTTATAACACCCTCTACTCTGTGGTCTGCTCTACCCTGGACTACAGGTAATAACATGGTTATAACACCCTCTACTCAGTGGTCTGCTCTACCCTGGACTACAGGTAATAACATGGTTATAACACCCTCTACTCAGTGGTCTGCTCTACCCTGGATTACAGGTAATAACATGGTTATAACACCCTCTACCCTGGACTACAGGTAATAACATGGTTATAACACCCTCTACCCTGGACTACAGGTAATAACATGGTTATAACACCCTCTACCCTGGACTACAGGTAATAACATGGTTATAACACCCTCTACCCTGGACTACAGGTAATAACATGGTTATAACACCCTCTACCCTGGACTACAGGTAATAACATGGTTATAACACCCTCTACTCAGTGGTCTGCTCTACCCTGGACTACAGGTAATAACATGGTTATAACACCCTCTACCCTGGACTACAGGTAATAACATGGTTATAACACCCTCTACCCTGGACTACAGGTAACATGGTTATATTACCACTCTACTCAAGTGGTCTGCTCTACCCTGGACTACAGGTAATAACATGGTTATAACACCCTCTACTCAGTGGTCTGCTCTACCCTGGACTACAGGTAATAACATGGTTATAACACCCTCTACCCTGGACTACAGGTAATAACATGGTTATAACACCCTCTACCCTGGACTACAGGTAATAACATGGTTATAACACCCTCTACTCTGTGGTCTGCTCTACCCTGGACTACAGGTAATAACATGGTTATAACACCCTCTACTCAGTGGTCTGCTCTACCCTGGACTACAGGTAATAACATGGTTATAACACCCTCTACTCTGTGGTCTGCTCTACCCTGGACTACAGGTAATAACATGGTTATAACACCCTCTACTCAGTGGTCTGCTCTACCCTGGACTACAGGTAATAACATGGTTATAACACCCTCTACTCAGTGGTCTGCTCTACCCTGGACTACAGGTAATAACATGGGTTATACACTCCTCTACCCTGACTACAGGTAATAACATGGTTATAACACCCTCTACTCAGTGGTCTGCTCACTTCTGACTACAGGTAATAACATGGTTATAACACCCTTACTCAGTGGTCTGCTCTACCTGACTCACACAGGTAATAACATGGTTATAACACTCTACCCTGACTACAGGTAATAACATGGTTATAACACCCTCTACCCTGGACAGTGTAATAACATGGTTATAACACCCTAGCCCTGGACTACAGGTGGCAACATGGTTATAACACCCTCTTACCCTGGACTACAGGTAATAACATGGCTATAAACACCTCTTACCCTGACTACAGGTAATAACATGGTTATAACACCCTCTACTCAGTGGTCTGCTCTACCCTGGACTACAGGTAATAACATGGTTATAACACCCTCTACTCAGTGGTCTGCTCACCTGGACTACAGGTAATAACATGGTTATAACACCCTCTACCCTGGACTACAGGTATGGTTATAAACATGGTACAGGTATATGGCACCAGTGGTCTGCTCTACCTGGACTACAGGTAATAACATGGTTATAACACCTCTACTCAGTGGTCTGCTCACCTGGACTACAGGTAATAACATGATTTATAACACCTCTACCCTGGACTACAGGTAATAACATGGTTATAACACCCTCTACCCTGGACTACAGGTAATAACATGGTTATAACACTACTGTGGTCTGCTCTACCCTGGACTACAGGTAATAACATGGTTATAACACCTCTACTCAGTGGTCTGCTCTACCCTGGACTACAGGTAATAACATGGTTATAACACCCTCTACCCTGGACTAAAGGTAATAACATGGTTATAACACCCTCTACCCTGGACTACAGGTAATAACATGGTTATAACACCCTCTACCCTGGACTACAGGTAATAACATGGTTATAACACCCTCTACCCTGGACTACAGGTAATAACATGGTTATAACACCCTGTCTCTTAGGCTCTGGATGAGGAGTATCTGAAAGTTGATGCCCAGTTTGGAGGAGTCGACCAGAGGAAGATCTTCACCTTGGCTGAGAAGGTACCCTGAACCTTCTGACCTGTTCATCAACAAGCACTGTCCTCTTGTAGAGAGAGATGTTTTTTACCTTCACTTAATTCATTGGTCAACTGGGAAATAAGTTTTGCATAATGTATGAATTCTGAAAATATACCTCCCTCCTTCCCTCGATCTCTTTCTCTCTCCATCTCTTCCTTCCCTCGATCTCTTTCTCTCTCCATCTCTTCCTTCCCTCGATCTCTCTCCATCTCTTCCTTCCCTCGATCTCTCTCTCTCTCCATCTCTTCCTTCCTCGATCTCTCTCCATCTCTTCCTTCCCTCGATCTCTCTCTCTCTCCATCTCTTCCTTCCCTCGATCTCTCTCTCTCATCTCTCTTCCTTCCCTCGATCTCTTTCTCTCTCCATCTCTTCCTTCCCTCGATCTCTTTCTCTCTCCATCTCTTCCTTCCCTCGATCTCTCTCTCCATCTCTTCCATCGATCTCCTCTCTCTCCATCTCTTCCTTCCCTCGATCTTTCTCCCTCCATCCCTTCCTTCCCTCGATCTCTCTCTCTTTCTCTCCCCCCTCCCTCCAGTACCTGCCCTCTCTGGGCTATGCTAAGCGGTCCCATCTGATGAACCCCATGGTACCAGGACTGACTGGAGCTAAGATGAGTTCTTCAGAGGAGGTGAGTAATCACAATCCTTTAATGTTTATAATTCATCCATCCCTTCCTCTTCTTTTGGAGGTAATATATTGTTTTAACCGATCCAAAACTAACACAGCCTGTGGGTTGTATTTATTACCACAAACAGTAGCAAAGTATTTTGCAACAGAAAATGAACATTTCTTATTGGACAAGTTCAGGTGGGGCTTTCTCCCTTTTGTTCGTTTTCTTTCCGGTTGGCTCATAATGAACATGGCCCTGTGTGTTTCCTGTTGACCTTTGTAGGAGTCTAGATTGACCTCCCTGGACAGGAAGGAAGATGTGAAGAAGAAGCTGAAGAAGGCTTTCTGTGAGCGCGGGCAACATTGAGAACAACGGAGTCCTGTCATTTGTTAAACATGTCCTCTTCCCACTCGTAGGAGGTGAGTAATCCCCCTGCTTCCTCCTCTCTCCTGTTCTGTCCTCTTCTCCTCTCTCCTGTTCTGTCCTCCTCCTCCTCTCTCCTGTTCTGTCCTCTCCTCCTCTCTCTGTTCTGTCCTCTTCCTCCTCTCTCCTGTTCTGTCCTCCTCCTCCTCTCTCCTGTTCTGTCCTCTTCCTCCTCTCTCCTGTTCTGTCCCTGTTCTCCTCCTCCTCCTCTCTCCTGTTCTGTCCTCTTCCTCCTCTCTCCTGTTCTGTCATCCTCCTCCTCTCTCCTGTTCTGTCCTCCTCCTCCTCTCTCCTGTTCTGTCCTCTTCCTCCTCTATCCTGTTCTGTCCTCTTCCTCCTCTATCCTGTTCTGTCCTCTTCCTCCTCTATCCTGTTCTGTCCTCTTCCTCCTCTCTCCTGTTCTGTTTCCCTTCCTCCTCCTCCCCCTGTCGTCCTTCCTGTTCCAGGCACCACTAGAGTCAGCATGTCTGTGTTGCGTCTCTTTCAGAGTTCTCCATCAAAAGAGACCCCAAGTTCGGAGGAGACAAAACCTACACAGACTTTGAGGAAGTGGAGAAAGAATTTGGCGAAGAGGTACGTACGTATATGTTGTACGGACCACTGTTGTTGGCCCATCATGCTGGTTTGACCTCTGGCACCTCTGCCCGTCCTAGCTGATCCATCCTGGTGACCTGAAGGCGGGCGTGGGAGGTGGCCTTAACAAGCTGCTCGGCCCAATCAGGAAGAAGTTTGAGTCTCCAGAGCTCCGTAAACTCTCCAACACGGCCTATCCAGAGCCATCAAAGAACAGTTAGTAGAACCTCCTCCTGACCCTTGACCCTGTGTGTCTCTGTCCCCCTGTCAGAGGGAGCAGGGAAGGGGAACCCTAAAGTAGACCTATAGGAGACTGTTCCTCCTGACCCTTGACCCTGTGTGTCTCTGTGTCCCCCTGTCAGAGGGAGCAGGGAAGGGGAACCCTAAAGTAGACCTATAGGAGACTGTTCCTCCTGACCCTTGACCCTGTGTGTCTCTGTCCCCCTGTCAGAGGGAGCAGGGAAGGGGAACCCTAAAGTAGACCTATAGGAGACTGTTCCTCCTGACCCTTGACCCTGTGTCTCTGTGTCCCCCTGTCAGAGGGAGCAGGGAAGGGGAACCCTAAAGTAGACCTATAGGAGACTGTTCCTCCTGACCCTTGACCCTGTGTGTCTCTGTGTCCCCCTGTCAGAGGGAGCAGGGAAGGGGAACCCTAAAGTAGACCTATAGGAGACTGTTCCTCCTGACCCTTGACCCTGTGTCTCTGTGTCCCCCTGTCAGAGGGAGCAGGGAAGGGGAACCCTAAAGTAGACCTATAGGAGACTGTTCCTCCTGACCCTTGACCCTGTGTCTCTGTGTCCCCCTGTCAGAGGGAGCAGGGAAGGGGAACCCTAAAGTAGACCTATAGGAGACTGTTCCTCCTGACCCTTGACCCTGTGTGTCTCTGTGTCCCCCTGTCAGAGGGAGCAGGGAAGGGGAACCCTAAAGTAGACCTATAGGAGACTGTTCCTCCTGACCCTTGACCCTGTGTCTCTGTGTCCCCCTGTCAGAGGGAGCAGGGAAGGGGAACCCTAAAGTAGACCTATAGGAGACTGTTCCTCCTGACCCTTGACCCTGTGTGTCTCTGTGTCCCCCTGTCAGAGGGAGCAGGGAAGGGGAACCCTAAAGTAGACCTATAGGAGACTGTTCCTCCTGACCCTTGACCCTGTGTCTCTGTGTCCCCCTGTCAGAGGGAGCAGGGAAGGGGAACCCTAAAGTAGACCTATAGGAGACTGTTCCTCCTGACCCTTGACCCTGTGTCTCTGTGTCCCCCTGTCAGAGGGAGCAGGGAAGGGGAACCCTAAAGTAGACCTATAGGAGACTGTTCCTCCTGACCCTTGACCCTGTGTCTCTGTGTCCCCCTGTCAGAGGGAGCAGGGAAGGGGAACCCTAAAGTAGCAGATGAGGATGAGCTGGTTCCCTCCAGACTGGACATCAGGGTGGGCAAGGTCATCAGTGTGGAGAAGGTATTTATTCATTCATTCATTAGTTTATTCATTTATTCATTAGTTTATTCATTCATTAGTTTATTCATTAGTTTATTCATTCATTAGTTTATTCATTCATTAGTTTATTCATTCATTAGTTTATTCATTCATTAGTTTATTCATTCATTCATTAGTTTATTCATTAGTTTATTCATTCATTAGTTTATTCATTAGTTTATTCATTCATTAGTTTATTCATTAGTTTATTCATTCATTAGTTTATTCATTCATTAGTTTATTCATTTATTCATTAGTTTATTCATTTATTCATTAGTTTATTCATTTATTCATTAGTTTATTCATTCATTAGTTTATTCATTTATTCATTAGTTTATTCATTTATTCATTAGTTTATTCATTTATTCATTAGTTTATTCATTCATTCATTAGTTTATTCATTCATTCATTAGTTTATTCATTCATTCATTAGTTTATTCATTCATTCATTAGTTTATTCATTTATTCATTAGTTTATTCATTCATTAGTTTATTCATTAGTTTATTCATTCATTAGTTTATTCATTAGTTTATTCATTAGTTTATTCATTCATTAGTTTATTCATTCATTAGTTTATTCATTCATTAGTTTATTCATTTATTCATTCATTAGTTTATTCATTTATTCATTCATTAGTTTATTCATTCATTCATTAGTTTATTCATTAGTTTATTCATTAGTTTATTCATTCATTCATTAGTTTATTCATTTATTCATTAGTTTATTCATTCATTCATTAGTTTATTCATTAGTTTATTCATTAGTTTATTCATTCATTAGTTTATTCATTCATTCATTCATTCACTCATTTATCCTTATTTAAACTTGGAAGACTCTGTTTTCCCCCATCAGAGAGCAAGACGAGGAGAAATTACTGATTTTAGATCCCATCTTTGATCAGAATAGGCACGGGGGATTTGGGATTCAGCAAATCATCTCTAATTTCCTTTCCTTCTTTCTCTTCACTGATTGGTCTTTCTCTCTGCCTGTCCTCGCCTCCCTCAGCATCCGGATGCTGATTCGCTGTACCTGGAGAAGATAGACGTCGGAGAGGCGGAGCCAAGGACGGTGGTGAGCGGCCTGGTGGCCTACGTTTCCCAGGAGGACTTGCAGGACAGGCTGGTGGTGTTGCTATGCAACCTGAAGCCCCAGAAGATGAGGGGGGTGGAGTCCCAAGCCATGCTGCTCTGTGCCTCCATGTGAGTCTTTCCCTCCTTTTCTCCTCCTCTCTTCCTGCCTTCCTATGTACCGGTACTCCTTCCTTTGTCTTTTCTCCTGTCCCCCTGCTTCTTTCTCTCTCTCTCTCTCTTCTCTGTTCCTCTCTCTCTCTGTTCCTCTCTCTTCTCTGTTCCTCTCTCTCTCTGTTCCTCTCTTCTCCTCTCTCTCTCTCTGTTCCTCTCTCTTCTCTGTTCCTCTCTCTTCTCTGTTCCTCTCTCTTCTCTGTTCCTCTCTCTCTCTTCTCTGTTCCTCTCTCCTCTCTGTTCCTCTCTCTTCTCTGTTCCTCTCTCTCTCTGTTCCTCTCTTCTCTGTTCCTCTCTCTCTCTGTTCCTCTCTCTCTCTGTTCCTCTCTCTCTCTGTTCCTCTCTTCTCCTCTCTCTCTCTGTTCCTCTCTTCTTCTCTCTCTCTCTCTGTTCCTCTCTTCTTCTCTCTCTCTCTGTTCCTCTCTTCTCCTCTCTCTCTCTCTGTTCCTCTCTTCTCTCCTCTCTCTCTCTGTTCCTCTCTTCTCCTCTCTCTCTCTCTGTTCCTCTCTTCTCCTCTCTCTCTCTCTGTTCCTCTCTTCTCCTCTTTCTCTCTTCTCTCTCTCTTCTCTCTCTCTCCTCTCTCTCTGTTTCTCTCTTCTCCTCTCTCTCTCTCTGTTCCTCTCTTCTTCTCTCTCTCTCTGTTCCTCTCTTCTCCTCTCTCTCTCTCTGTTCCTCTCTTCTCCTCCTCTCTCTCTCTCTGTTCCTCTCTTTCTCCTCTCTCTCTTCTTCTCTCTTCTCTCTCTCTCTCTCTCTCTCTGTTCTCTCTTCTCTCTTCTCTGTCTCTCTGTCTCTCTTCTCTCTCTCTCTCTCTCTGTTTCTCTCTCTCTCTCTCTCCTCTCTCTCTCTCCTCTCTCTCTGTTTCTCTCTCTCTCCTCTCTCTTCTCTCTCTCTCTCTCTTCTCTCTCTCCTCTCTCTGTCTCTCTCTCTCTCTCTCTCTCCTCTCTCTCTCTCTCTCCTCTCTCTCCTCTCTCTCTCTCTCTCCTCTCTCTCTCTCTCTCCTCTCTCTCTCTCTCTCTCTCTCTCTCTCTCTCTCTCTCTCTCTCTCTCCTCTCTCTCTCTCCTCTCTCTCTCTCTCTCTCCTCTCTCTCTCTCTCTCTCTCTCTCCTCTCTCTCCTCTCTCTCTCTCCTCTCTCTCTCTCTCTCTCTCTCTCTCTTCTCTCTTCTCTCTCTCTCTCTCTGTCTCTCTCTCTCTCTCTCTCTCTCTCTCTTCTCTCTCTGTCTCTCTCTTCTCTCTCTCTCTCTCTCTCTCTCTCTCTCTCTCTCTCTCTCTCTCCTCCCTCTCTCTCTCTCTTCTCTCTCTCTCTCTCTCTCTCTCTCTCTCTGTCTCTCTCTCCTCTCTCTTCTCTCTCTTTGTTTCTCTCTCTCTCTCTCTCCTCTCTCTCTCTCTGTTTCTCTCTTCTCCTCTCTCTCTGTGTGTGTGTATCACCGGACACAGCCCACCCATTTCCTCATCCATCACTTCCTGACTTCTGACTCTCTTATCTCTGATTGGCTGTTAACCCAGTGAGGGGATCCCAGAAGAGTGGGCCTCTTGACCCCCTGAGGGGTCGTCACGAGGAACGGGTGTTCGTTGAGGGGTACGAGGACGGGCAAGCCAGACGACAAACTAAACCCAAAGGAAAAGCTGTGGGAGAAACTACAGGTATGTCTGAATGACCCCTAGCCTGTTTTCTCTTAAAATGTACCAATAAATGACTGAATGTTATTTCAGCTAGTTGGATTGCAGTTCATTTAGCTGATCTGTTCCACTTGTTTCAACGCCTAACGCTGCTATGTTTTGCTACTTGCTAGTGAACGTCCATTTCAGAGTATATTAGATGTCTCTCTCTCTCAGGTGGACCTGAAGGTGTCAGGACAGTGTGTAGCCCAGTGGCAGGACAAACACCTGATGACCAAACTGGGACACATCACCTGTAAAACACTGGAAAGGAGGCAACATCAGCTAAGAGACACACTGTCAATCAACACACGTCACCACGGCAACACTCACACTGTCAATCAACACACGTCACCACGGCAACGTCACTCACCCTGTCAATCCCTTGATGAAACCCTCTACTTGCCCAGCTTACCCTTCCCCAGAGAACCTCAACACACGTCACCACGGCAGCGTCACTCACACTGTCAATCAACACAGACGTCACCACGGCAGCGGCACACTGCCCCGGCCGGAGAACTGATCATTCAGTAATAATAATACCTTGATCTGGGTTTAAATAAAACGGTCTTATTTACTATCGATATCTCTGTTGCGTTTTCCCCTCCTGATGGTTAAGTAATCGTATGGCTCTGTAATCCTTGAGAAGTTAATGTCCATATCTCCGTCTGGTGCCCTCTGGTTTAAAAAACATTGTTTCATGTGGTCTGGAAATTATTTGAGTAAATATGGAACGACGTTGGTCGTGACCTATTAACCTAGAGAGAGACACGTCAGCAAGCCATCAACAGTCTCTACTGTCCACAACCATGTCTTCGATCATCCACCTCGGACCTTATCCTTTAGTGCAGAGATCCATTGCGTTGGTATGAGAATGCTAGTGATGTGATAACGGTTGAATTGGGCAGGTTATACCGTCCTTTCCTGTGGAAACGCTGCCACATTTTGCGTCATCATCCATCATCATCATCATCTGGAAAATGAAATAAACCTGTTGAATTCAGCGGCTGTCTTCCTTCGCAGTGTCCTCTGACTGAGACGTCACTTCCAGTCATGGCCAGACTGCACAAAGAGCTGCCTGGCCAACCATGCATGTAGATGTGAATTGATGCTGTGAACACATTTTTTGTGTTGACAGTGAAAGCTCAAACCAAGTGTATAAGGAGGGTTGCTTAGTATGAATTTACATCCTGCCTGAATGATGATAGGTTAA
>NW_025753389.1:0-10789 GCF_021184085.1 Oncorhynchus gorbuscha
TATGTATGTATAGTATAGTACTGGGGATATGTATGTATAGTATAGTACTAGAGGATATATATGTATAGTATAAGTACTGGGGATATGTATGTATAGTATAGTACTGGGGATATGTATGTATATAGTATAGTACTGGGGATATGTACGTATAGTATAGTACTGGGGTATGTATGTATAGTATAGTACTGGGGATATGTATGTATAGTATAGTACTGGGGATATGTATGTATAGTATGAGTACTGGGGATATATGTATAGTATAGTACTGGGGATATGTATGTATAGTATAGTACTGGGGATATGAGTATAGTATAGTACTGGGGATATGTATGTATAGTATAGTACTGGGGATATGTATGTATAGTATAGTACTGGGGATATGTATGTATAGTATAGTACTGGGGATATGTATGTATAGTATAGTACTGGGGATATGTATGTATAGTATAGTACTGGGGATATGTATGTATAGTATAGTACTGGGGATAGTATGTATAGTATAGTACTGGGGATATGTATGTATAGTATAGTACTGGGGATATGTATGTATAGTATAGTACTGGGGATATGTATGTATAGTATAGTACTGGGGATATGTATAGTATAGTATAGTACTGGGGATATATGTATGTATAGTATAGTACTGGGGAATATGTATAGTATAGTATAGTACTGGGGATATGTATGTATAGTATAGTATGGGGATATGTACGTATAGTATAGATATAGTATGTATAGTATAGTACTGGGGATATGTATGTATAGTATAGTACTGGGGATATGTATGTATAGTATAGTACTGGGATATGTATGTATAGTATGAGGATATGTATGTATAGTATAGTACTGGGGATATGTATGTATAGTATAGTACTGGGGATATGTATGTATAGTATAGTATAGTACTGGGGATATGTATGTATAGTATAGTACTGGGGATATGTATGTATAGTATAGTACTGGGGATATGTATGTATAGTATAGTACTGGGGATATGTATGTATAGTATAGTACTGGGGATATGTATGTATAGTATAGTACTGGGGATATGTATGTATAGTATAGTATTGGGGATATGTATGTATAGTATAGTACTGGGGATATGTATGTATAGTATAGTACTGGGGATATGTATGTATAGTATAGTACTGGGGATATGTATAGTATAGTATAGTATGGGGATATGTATGTATAGTATAGTACTGGGGATATGTATGTATAGTATAGTACTGGGGATATGTATGTATAGTATAGTATGGGGATATGTATGTATAGTATAGTATGGGGGATATGTATGTATAGTATAGTACTGGGGATATGTATGTATAGTATAGTACTGTGGATATGTATGCATAGTATAGTATAGTACTGGGGATATGTATGTATAGTATAGTACTGGGGATATGTATGTATAGTATAGTATAGTATAGTACTGGGGATATGTATGTATAGTATAGTATAGTACTGGGGATATGTATGTATAGTATAGTATTGGGGATATGTATGTATAGTATTGGGGATATGTATGTATAGTATAGTATAGTACTGGGGATATGTATGTATAGTATAGTATTGGGGATATGTATGTAAAGTATTGGGGATATGTATGTATAGTATAGTATAGTACTGGGGATATGTATGTATAGTATAGTATTGGGGATATGTATGTATAGTATAGTATGGGGGATATGTATGTATAGTATAGTATGGGGGATATGTATAGTATAGTATACTGGGGATATGTATGTATAGTATAGTATTGGGGATATGTATGTATAGTATAGTATTGGGGATATGTATGTATAGTATAGTATAGTACTGGGGATATGTATGTATAGTATAGTATGGGGGATATGTATGTATAGTATAGTATGGGGGATATGTATGTATAGTATAGTATGGGGGATATGTATGTATAGTATAGTATTGGGGATATGTATGTATAGTATAGTATTGGGGATATGTATGTATAGTATAGTATTGGGGATATGTACGTATAGTATAGTATTGGGGATATGTATGTATAGTATAGTATTGGGGATATATATGTATAGTATAGTACTGGGGATATGTATAGTATAGTACTGGGGATATATATGTATAGTATAGTATTGGGGATATGTATGTATAGTATAGTACTGGGGATATATATGTATAGTATAGTACTGGGGATATGTATGTATAGTATAGTACTGGGGATATATATGTATAGTATAGTATTGGGGATATGTATGTATAGTATAGTATAGTACTGGGGATATATATGTATATTATAGTATTGGGGATATGTATGTATAGTATAGTATGCGGGATATGTACATATAGTATAGTATAGTATTGGGGATATGTATGTATAGTATAGTATGGGGGATATGTATAGTATAGTATAGTACTGGGGATATGTATGTATAGTATAGTATTGGGGATATATATGTATAGTATAGTATTGGGGATATGTATGTATAGTATAGTATTGGGGATATATATGTATAGTATAGTACTGGGGATATGTATAGTATAGTACTGGGGATATGTATGTATAGTATAGTACTGGGGATATGTACGTATAGTATAGTACTGGGGATATATATGTATAGTATAGTATAGTACTGGGGATATATATGTATAGTATAGTATAGTACTGGGGATATATATGTATAGTATAGTACTGGGGATATGTATGTATAGTATAGTACTGGGGATATGTATGTATAGTATAGTATGGGGGATATGTACGTATAGTATAGTACTAGGGATATATATGTATAGTATAGTATAGTACTGGGGATATATATGTATAGTATAGTATAGTACTGGGGATATATATGTATAGTATAGTATAGTACTGGGGATATATATGTATAGTATAGTACTGGGGATATGTATGTATAGTATAGTACTGGGGATATGTATGTATAGTATAGTATGGGGGATATGTACGTATAGTATAGTACTAGGGATTATATGTATAGTATAGTATAGTACTGGGGATATATATGTATAGTATAGTATAGTACTGGGGATATATATGTATAGTATAGTATAGTACTGGGGATATATATGTATAGTATAGTACTGGGGATATGTATGTATAGTATAGTACTGGGGATATGTATGTATAGTATAGTATGGGGGATATGTATGTATAGTATAGTACTGGGGATATATATGTATAGTATAGTATGGGGGATATGTACGTATAGTATACTACTGGGGATATGTATAGTATAGTACTGGGGATATGTATGTATAGTATAGTACTGGGGACATGTATGTATAGTATAGTACGTATGTAAATATACAGAGGTTGGGTCAGGACAGGGCAGTACTGCACATAGAAGCACCAAAGCTTCACAGTTATGTGATGCTACACCTTGTAATTGCATCTCTGTGTCTGTTTCAGGTACATGGGTGACGTTTGGCAGTCAGATCACAGATGAGGTGAGACGATCGTTTACTCATGTCTTTCTACTTGGCTTTATGGAGAGAGGAAATGTGTACAGTCTTTTCCTCTGGTATTTAATGCTCTACAACGACTTGACACTTTAGCAGACACAAAGTTCGCTATGAATCACAGTGTACTCTGGGTAAAATCTCTTTGGTTCAGTTAGTGTACATTTTTTAAACGTCTTTATTTAACCTTTATTCAAAGTAGGCAAGTCAGTTAAGAACAAATTCTTATTTACATTGCCGGCCTACACCGACCAAATCCGGGCCAATTGTGCCTCCGACCTATGGCACTCCCATTCACGGCCCGGTTGTGATACAGCCTGGATTCGATGATACACTACAGCAGTGTAATGTGTGGTAGGTGTGTAGTGAAAAAAAAATGGATATTAAATACCTTTCAGCAGTTATCATACACCCTCATTTAAAAACAATCAAATCGCTTCGCAGTAGGCGTATTTGCGACACTGATTTATCATTTGATGTTCTGTACATGCCAACGATTTATGTGAATGATTCAAAGCAAGAGGCTAATGATCAATAATTATTGGACAATTGCCTTATCGGAGTCGGCAAACTTATCGGCAAACTGAGGACAATGCATTGTTCCAATCCCGTCAAAGAAACAATCAAACGTGTGGTTAATAGACACCCAAGGTTTCGCTATAAGACACTTTTACGGGACTGTTTTCTCACGGAACATGTACCTACGGGAAAAAAAACATGATTATTTTATTCCTGGTGGTAATATACCCTTTGTCACAACTGTGTCCGCTGTGATGCCATGATCAGACGAGGAACTCTCTTATCAATCCTCATTCCGGTGAGAAGATAAAGGTTTGAGTTAGAAAAACATGTAACACAAAAATGTGTTTTAATATCTCCTTTAAGTGTTCCTGTAACTTGTATTATTTGGGTAAGACTAAACATGAACCCAAGACAGCCGTATGGGAGCATAAGAGCTCCATTCACAACCATGATGAAAAATGACCTGTTGCAGGACATTTCAACAGCCATGATCATGAACAAAGAGTTAAAACGTTATGGTGTAGGCGCCACGGAGGGGAGGAGATAGGGATTAATTACTTGCCCCAGCAGGCCTCAATCGATTTTTCTTTTTTGTTGTTGTAGTAGGTTCTAAATAGGCCACATATTTAGGTAATGACATCATAATGTATTGTGTGTGTGTGTGTGTGTGTGTGTGTGTGTGTGTGTGTGTGTGTGTGTGTGTGTGTGTGTGTGTGTGTGTGTGTGTGTGTGTGTGTGTGTGTGTGTGTGTGTGTGTGTGTGTGTGTGTGTGTGTGTGTGTGTGTGTGTGTGTGTGTGTGTGTGTGTGTGTGTTTTTGTCTTAATTTGATGTTGATGTTTCCACCACAGCGCCCTCTGCTGGGATCTCTTGATCGGGACAATATTTATAATAATGCCCACCAGGGTGGTATTGTTACATGGACCCACTGTCACACCAGCACACGCACGCACAGCCTACCTACCTACCACCTACCTGAAGCCGCTGGCCGCCTCTCTGCTGGCCTCTTTCACCTGTCTCCCCTGGCTCCGCTCTCCCCTGGCTCCGCTCTCCCCTGGCCCCCCTCTCCCATGGCTCCCCTCTCCCTGTCCCTGTCCCTGTCCCTGTCCCTGTCCCTGTCCCTGTCCCTGTCCCTGTTCCTGTTCCTGTCCCTGTCCCTTTTCCAGTCCCTGTCCCTGTCCCTTTTCCTGTTCCTGTTCCTGTCCCTGGTCCTGTTCCTGTTCCTGTCCCTTTTCCTGTTTCTGTTCCTGTCCCTTTTCCTGTTCCTGTTCCTGTTCCTGTCCCTTTTCCTGTTCCTGTTCCTGTCCTGTTCTGTTTCCTGTTCCTGTCCCTTTCCTGTTCATGTTCTGATCTTTCCTTGTTTCTGTCCTGTTCCTCGTTCCTGTCCTTTTCCTGTTCCTGTTCCTGTCAGCACTTTCCTGTTCCTGTCCCTAATCCCTGTCCCCAATCCCTGTCTCTTTCCTGTCCTGTCCTTTTCCTGTTCCTGTCCTTTTCCTGTTCCTGTTTCCCTAATCCTGTCCCTGTCCCTGTCTCCTGTTTCTGTTCCTGTCCCTGTTCCTGTTCCTGTCCCTTTCCTGTCCCTGTCCTGTCCCTTTTCCTGTCCCTTTCCCTGTTCCTGTTCCTGTCCCTGTCCCTTTCCCTGTCCCTTTTCCTGTTCCTGTTCCTGCCTCTTTTCCTGTTCCTGACCCTGTCCCTTTTCCTGTCCCTGTCCCTGTCCCTGTCTCTGTCCCTGTCCCTGTCCCTGTCCCTGTCCCTGTCCCTGTCCCTGTTCCTGTTCCTGTTCCTGTTCCTGTCCCTGTCCCTGTCCCTGTTCCTGTTCCTGTCCCTGTCCCTGTCCCTGTCCCTGTCCCTGTCCCTGTCCCTGTCCCTGTCCCTGTCCCTGTCCCTGTTCCTGTTCCTGTTCCTGTCCCTGTCCCTGTCCCTGTCCCTGTCCCTGTTCCTGTCCCTGTTCCTGTTCCTGTCCCTTTTCCTGTCCCTGTCCCTGTCCCTGTCCCTGTCCCTTTTCCTGTTTCTGTTTCTGTCCCTGTCCCTGTCCCTGTCCCTGTCCCTGTCCCTGTCCCTGTCCCTTTTCCTGTCCCTGTCCCTGTCCCTGTCCCTGTCCCTTTTCCTGTCCCTGTCCCTGTCCCTGTTCCTGTCCCTGTCCCTGTCCCTTTTCCTGTTCCTGTTCCTGTTCCTGTTCCTGTTCCTGTCCCTGTTCCTGTTCCTGTTCCTGTCCCTGTCCCTTTTCCTGTTTCTGTTCCTGTCCCTTTTCCTGTTCCTGTTCCTGTCCCTTTTCCTGTTCCTGTTCCTGTCCCTTTTCCTGTTTCTGTTCCTGTTCCTGTTCCTGTTCCTGTCCCTGTTCCCGTTCCTGTCCCTTTTCCTGTTTCTGTTCCTGTCCCTTTTCCTGTTCCTGTTCCTGTCCCTTTTCCTGTTCCTGTTCCTGTTCCTGTCCCTTTTCCTGTTCCTGTCCCTGTCCCTTTTCCTGTTCCTGTTCCTGTTCCTGTCCCTGTTCCTGTTCCTGTTCCTGTTCCTGTTCCTGTTCCTGTTCCTGTCCCTGTCCCTGTTCCTGTTCCTGTCCCTTTTCCTGTTCCTGTTCCTGTCCCTGTTCCTGTTCCTGTCCCTTTCCTGTTTCTGTTCCTGTCCCTTTTCCTGTTCCTGTTCCTGTTCCTGTCCCTGTTCCTGTTCCTGTTCCTGTCCCTTTACTGTTCCTGTCCCTGTCCCTGTCCCTTTTCCTGTTCCTGTTCCTGTCCCTGTTCCTGTTCCTGTCCCTTTTCCTGTTCCTGTTCCTGTCCCTTTACTGTTCCTGTCCCTGTCCCTGTCCCTTTTCCTGTTCCTGTTCCTGTTCCTGTTCCTGTCCCTGTTCCTGTTCCTGTTCCTGTCCCTTTTCCTGTTCCTGTTCCTGTCCCTTTTCCTGTTCCTGTTGCTGTTCCTGTCCCTTTTCCTGTTCCTGTTCCTGTCCCTGTCCCTGTCCCTTTTCCTGTTCCTGTCCCTGTTCCTGTTCCTGTCCCTTTTCCTGTTTCTGTTCCTGTCCCTTTTCCTGTTCCTCTTCCTGTCCCTTTTCCTGTTCCTGTTCCTGTCCCTTTTCCTGTTTCTGTTCCTGTTCCTGTTCCTGTCCCTTTTCCTGTTCCTGTTCCTGTTCCTGTCCCTTTTCCTGTTTCTGTTCCTGTCCCTGTTCCTGTTCCTGTCCCTTTTCCTGTTCCTGTCCCTGTCCCTTTTCCTGTCCCTGTCCCTGTCCCTGTCCCTGTCCCTGTCCCTGTCCCTGTCCCTGTCCCTGTCCCTGTCCCTGTCCCTGTCCCTGTTCCTGATCCTGTCCCTGTTCCTGTTCCTGTTCATGCCCATTTGATAACGGGCCATTCTAAATCAAAACAAATTTGACATATTAGTAAAGACGAGATTCAATTGAGAATAGTCTGATGGGTGAAAATGATGATCACTTGATGAGAGAACAGCGTGTTCAGCCTGAGGCAAGGAACAGTTGCCAAATGAATCTAAATCTAGCATACAGTATATAGGACCTGTTTCAAATGACTACTTTTACGCTCGTCGCTCCGTAATGGAAAAAAACAATGTGTTGTTCTATTTTACTCAGCTAAGTTCAATTATATTATTCTTATTATAAAATCATACAATATAAAATAATGGCACAGGACTTATTATGCAGTTAATATCTTGTCAGCTGAATGAAGAAGCCGACAGACTATGGCATGGAGCCCAGCCACATAACATAGGCTGTACAGTAGATGTTCTTAGATGTTCTGGTCTTCTGAAATACTGTTTCTTCATATGATACTGTTTCTTTGGACCTGACTAAAATCAATAATGGATTTATTGTGATGGTGCATATTAAATTGATTTATTATACTTTTTTAAATGTAGATGTTCCCAAAGATGCACATCAGCAGCTTGTATGTGTGAAGGCCTGGGGCTCTCTGGTCTAGTCCCTCTGCTCTCTGATCCAGTCCCTCTGCTCTCTGGTCCAGTCCCTCTGCTCTCTGGTCCAGACCCTCTGCTCTCTGGTCCAGTCCCTCTGCTCTCTAGTCCAGTCCCTCTGCTCTCTGGTCCAGACCCTCTGCTCTCTGGTCCAGTCCCTCCGCTCTCTGGTCCAGTCCCTCTGCTCTCTGGTCTAGTCCCTCTGCTCTCTGGTCTAGTCCCTCTGCTCTCTGGTCCAGTCCCTCTGCTCTCTGGTCCAGTCCCTCTGCTCTCTGGTCCAGTCCCTCTGCTCTCTGGTCCAGTCCCTCTGCTCTCTGATCCAGTCCCTCTGCTCTCTGGTCCAGTCCCTCTGCTCTCTGGTCCAGACCCTCTGCTCTCTGGTCCAGTCCCTCTGCTCTCTAGTCCAGTCCCTCTGCTCTCTGGTCCAGACCCTCTGCTCTCTGGTCCAGTCCCTCTGCTCTCTGGTCCAGTCCCTCTGCTCTCTGGTCTAGTCCCTCTGCTCTCTGGTCCAGTCCCTCTAGTCAAGTCCCTCTGCTCTCTAGTCCAGTCCCTCTGCTCTCTGGTCTAGTCCCTCTGCTCTCTAGTCCAGTCCCTCAAGTCAAGTCCCTATGCTCTCTGGTCCAGTCCCTCTGCTCTCTGGTCCAGTCCCTCTGCTCTCTGGTCCAGTCCCTCTGCTCTCTGGTCCAGTCCCTCTGCTCTCTGGTCCAGTCCCTCTGCTCTCTGGTCCAGTCCCTCTGCTCTCTGGTCCAGACCCTCTGCTCTCTGGTCTAGTCCCTCTGCTCTCTGGTCCAGTCCCTCTGCTCTCTGGTCCATTCCCTCTGGTCCAGTCCCTCTGCTCTCTGGTCCAGACCCTCTGCTCTCTGGTCCAGACCCTCTGCTCTCTGGTCCAGTCCCTCTGCTCTCTGGTCCAGACCCTCTGCTCTCTGGTCCAGACCCTCTGCTCTCCGGTCCAGTCCCTCTGCTCTCTGGTCCAGACCCTCTGTTCTCTGGTCCAGTCCCTCTGCTCTCTGGTCCAGTCCCTCTGCTCTCTGGTCCAGACCCTCTGCTCTCTGGTCTAGTCCCTCTGCTCTCTGGTCCAGTCCCTCTGCTCTCTGGTCCATTCCCTCTGGTCCAGTCCCTCTGCTCTCTGGTCCAGACCCTCTGCTCTCTGGTCCAGACCCTCTGCTCTCTGGTCCAGTCCCTCTGCTATCTGGTCCAGACCCTCTGCTCTCTGGTCCAGACCCTCTGCTCTCTGGTCCAGTCCCTCTGCTCTCTGGTCCAGACCCTCTGTTCTCTGGTCCAGTCCCTCTGCTCTCTGGTCCAGTCCCTCTGGTCTCTGGTCCAGTCCCTCTGGTCTCTGGTCCAGTCCCTCTGGTCTCTGGTCCAGTGAAATGAAAAAAAATAGCTTGTTTCAAAAAAATACATCAAAAATGGAAATGGAAAAGTGGTGTGTGTATACAGGTACGTTTTCACCCCCTTTGCTATGAAGCCCCTAAATAAGATATGGTGCTACAAATTACCTTCAGAAGTCACGTAATTAGTTAAATAAAGTCCACTTGTCACATGATCTGTCACACTATATATACACCTGTTCTGAAAGGCCCCAGAGTCTGCAACACCACTAAGCAAGGGGCACCACCAAGCAAGCGACACCATGAAGACCAAGGAGCTCTCCAAACAGGTCAGGGACAAAGTTGTGGAGAAGTACAGATCAGGGTTGGGTTGTAAAAAAATATCCAAAACTTTGAACATCCCACGGAGCACCATTAAATCCATTATTAAAAAATGGAAAGAATATGGCACCACAGCAAACCTGCAAGAGAGAGCCGCCCACCAAAACTCACAGACCAGGCAAGGAGGGCATTAATCAGAGAGGCAACAAAGAGACCAAAGATAAACCTGAAGGAGCTGCAAAGCTCCACAGCGGAGATTGGAGTGTCTGTCCATAGGACCACTTTAAGCCGTGCACTCCATAGAGCTGGGCTTTGTGTTTGGTGTTCTCCAAAAGGCATGTGGGAGACTCCCCAAACATACAGAAGAAGATACTCTGGTCAGATGAGACTAAAATGTATATTTTTGGCCATCAATGAAAACATTATGTCTGGCGCAAACCCAACACCTCTCATCACCCCGAGAACACCATGTTCTTCATGGGCAGGGACTGGGTGGGAAACTGGTAGGAATTAAAGGAATGATGGATGGTGCTAAATACAGGGAAGTTATTGAGGGAAACCTGTTTGTCTTCCAGAGATTTGAGACTGGGACGGAGGTTCACCTTCCAGCAGGACAATGACCCCAAGCATACTGCTAAAGCAACACTTGAGTGGTTTAATGGGAAACATTTAAATGTCTTGGAACGGCCCAAACCTCAATCCAAGCTGTACCCCAGCAGTACCCATCCAACTTGAAGGAGCTGGAGCAGTATTGCGTTGAAGTATGGACAAAAATCCCAGTGGCTAGATGTGCCAAGCTTATAGAGACATACCCCAAGAGACTTGCAGCTGTAATTGCTGCAAAAGGCTCTACAAAGAAATGACTTTGAGGGTGTGAATAGTTATGAACGCTCAAGTTTTCCATTTTTTTTGTCTCGTTTCTTGTTTGTTTCACAAGAAAACATATTTTGCATCTTCAAAGTGGTAGGCATGTTGTGTAAATCAAATGATACAAACCCCCCCAAAAAATCTATTTTAATTCTAGGTTGTAAGGCAACAAAATAGGGAAAATGCAAAGGGGGCTGAATACTTACACAAGCCACTGTACCTCCCTGCTTTATTTACAGGATATGGAAGATGTGCTCTTTTAGTCTCCAGTACTTTCACAAGCCACTGTACCTCCCTGCTTTATTTACAGGATATGGAAGATGTGCTCTTTTAGTCTCCAGTAGGTTTCCTCAAGGAGAAAACCTCCACTTCTATGCCAAAGATAATA
>NW_025753390.1:0-10788 GCF_021184085.1 Oncorhynchus gorbuscha
AGTGTAGTGTAGTGTGTAGTGTAGTGTGTAGTGGAGTGGAGTGTGTAGTGTAGTGTAGTGTAGTGTAGTAGTGTAGTGTAGTGTGTAGTGTGTAGTGGAGTGGAGTGGAGTGTGTAGTGTGTAGTGTAGTGTAGAATGTAGTGTAGTGTAGTGTGTTGTGTAGTGTAGTGTAGTGTGTAGTGTGTAGTGTGTAGTGTAGTGTGTAGTGTAGTGTGGAGTGTAGTGTGTAGTGTAGTGTGAGTGTAGTGTGTAGTGTAGTGTAGTGTGTAGTGTAGTGGAGTGTAGTGTGTAGTGTAGTGTAGTGTAGTGTGTAGTGTATAGTGTAGTGTATAGTGTAGTGTAGTGTATAGTGTAGTGTATAGTGTAGTGTATAGTGTAGTGTAGTGTAGTGTGTAGTGTAGTGTATAGTGTAGTGTAGAGTGTAGTGTAGTGTGTAGTGTAGTGTATAGTGTAGTGTAGAGTGTAGTGTAGTGTGTAGTGTAGTGTAGTGTATAGTGTAGTGTAGTGTAGTGTGTAGTGTAGTGTGTAGTGTAGTGTGTAGTGTAGTGTGTAGTGTGTAGTGCAGTGTAGTGTAGTGTAGTGTAGTGTGTAGTGTAGTGTAGTGTAGTGTGTAGTGTAGTGTAGTGTATAGTGTAGTGTGTAGTGTAGTGTGTAGTGTGTAGTGTAGTGTAGTGTGTAGTGTAGTGTGTAGTGTAGTGTGTATTGTAGTGTAGTGTAGTGCAGTGTAGTGTAGTGTATAGTGTAGTGTGTAGTGTGTAGTGTATAGTGTAGTGTGTAGTGTAGTGTAGTGTGTAGTAGTGTAGTGTAGTGTAGTAGTGTAGTGTAGTGTAGTGTATAGTGTATAGTGTATAGTGTATAGTGTATAGTGTGTAGTGTAGTGTAGTGTGTGTAGTGTAGTGTGTGTAGTGTAGAGTGTAGAGTGTAGTGTGTAGTGTAGTGTAGTGTGTAGTGTGTAGTGTAGTGTAGTGTGCAGTGCAGTGTAGTGCAGTGCAGTGCAGTGTAGTGTAGTGTGTAGTGTGTAGTGTGTAGTGTAGTGTGTAGTGTAGTGTGTAGTGTAGTGTGTAGTGTGTAGTGTAGTGTGTAGTGTAGTGTGTAGTGTAGTGTGTAGTGTAGTGTGTGGTGTAGTGTGTAGTGTGGTGTAGTGTGGTGTAGTGTAGTGTAGTGTGTAGTGTGGTGTAGTAGTGTGTAGTGTAGTGTAGTGTAGTGTAGTGTAGTGTAGTGTAGTGTAGTGTAGTGTGTAGTGTGTAGTGTAGTGTGTAGTGTGTAGTGTAGTGTAGTGTGTAGTGTGGTGTAGTGTGTAGTGTAGTGTGTAGTGTGTAGTGTAGTGTAGTGTGTAGTGTAGTGTGGTGTAGTGTGTGGTGTAGTGTGTAGTGTGGTGTAGTGTGTAGTGTGGTGTAGTGTAGTGTGTAGTGTGGTGTAGTGTGTAGTGTAGTGTAGTGTAGTGTGTAGTGTAGTGTAGTGTAGTGTGTAGTGTGGTGTAGTGTAGTGTAGTGTAGTGTAGTGTAGTGTGTAGTGTAGTGTAGTGTGTAGTGTGAGTGTGTAGTGTAGTGTGTAGTGTAGTGTGTAGTGTAGTGTAGTGTAGTGTAGTGTGTAGTGTAGTGTGTAGTGTAGTGTGTAGTGTAGTGTGTAGTGTAGTGTAGTGTAGTGTAGTGTGTAGTGTAGTGTGTAGTGTAGTGTGTGTAGTGTAGTGTATAGTGTAGTGTTGTAGTGTAGTGTATAGTGTAGTGTGTAGTGTGGTGTGTAGTGTAGTGTGTAGTGTGTGGTGTAGTGTGTGGTGTGTGTAGTGTAGTGTGTAGTGTGTAGTGTAGTGTGTTTGTAGTGTAGTGTAGTGTAGTGTAGTGTGTAGTGTAGTGTGTAGTGTGTAGTGTGTAGTGTGTAGTGTGTGGTGTGTAGTGTGTAGTGTGTGGTGTGTAGTGTAGTGTAGTGTGTAGTGTGTACTGTGTGGTGTGTAGTGTAGTGTAGTGTGTAGTGTAGTGTAGTGTAGTGTGTAGTGTAGTGTAGTGTAGTGTGTAGTGTGTAGTGTAGTGTAGTGTAGTGTGTAGTGTAGTGTGTAGTGTGTAGTGTAGTGTGTAGTCTAGTGTAGTGTGTAGTGTGTGTAGTGTAGTGTGTGTAGTGTGTAGTGTAGTGTGTAGTGTAGTGTATTGTAGTGTAGTGTGTAGTGTAGTGTGTAGTGAAGTGTGTGTGTAGTGTGTAGTGTAGTGTGTAGTGTGTAGTGTAGTGTAGTGTGTGTGTGTGTAGTGTGTAGTGTAGTGTGTAGTGTGTGTGTGTAGTGTGTAGTGTGTAGTGTGTAGTGTGTAGTGTGTGTAGTGTGTGTAGTGTGTGCAGTGTGTAGTGCAGTGTGTAGTGCAGTGTGAGTGTAGTGTGTGTGTAGTGTGTGTGTTGTGTGTGTAGTGTGTGTGTGTAGTGTGTGTAGTGTGTGTGTGTAGTGTGTGTAGTGTGTGTAGTGTGTGGTGTGTGTAGTGTAGTGTGTGTAGTGTGTAGTGTGTGTGTAGTGTAGTGTAGTGTGTGTGTAGTGTGTGTAGTGTGTGTAGTGTGTGTAGTGTGTGTAGTGTGTGTAGTGTGTGTAGTGCATAGTGTGTGTAGTGTGTGTAGTGTAGTGTGTGTGTAGTGTGTGTGTAGTGTAGTGTGTGTAGTGTGTGTAGTGTGTGTGTAGTGTGTGTGTAGTGTGTGTAGTGTAGTGTGTAGTGTAGTGTGTGTGTAGTGTGTAGTGAAGTGTAGTGTGTGTGTGTAGTGAAGTGTAGTGTGTGTGTGTGTAGTGTGTGTGTGTGTGTGTACCTTGACGTCCCATATCACCATTCCTCCGTCCATCCCAGTTGTACAGAACGTGGAACATTTCTCTTCCCTCCTTCCAGCACAGAGATCTGACTGGGATACAGAGGCAGTTAGCACACACACTGACCCCAGACACACACACACACACACACAAACACACACAAAATATACACAGACACACACTGCTGACCCACACACACACACACAACGACCCCCAGACACACACACAAACACACACACAAACACACACACAAACACACTATGACCCCAGACACACACACACAACGACCCCAGACACACAGACACACACACACAACGACCCCAGACACAGACACACACACACACACAATGACCCCAGACACACACACACACACACACACTACGACCCCAGAGACACACACACACTACGACCCCAGACACACACACACACACTACGACCCCAGACACACACACACACACACACTACGACCCCACACACACACACACACACTACGACCCCAGACACACACACACCCCAGACACACACACACACACACTACGACCCCAGACACACACACACTACGACCCCACACACACACACACTACGACCCCAGACCCACACACACACACACCCCAGACACACACACTACGACCCCAGACACACACACACACACTACGACCCCAGACACACACACACACTACGACCCCAGACACACACACACTACGACCCCAGACACACACACACTACGACCCCAGACACACACACTACGGCCCCAGACCCCAGACACACACACACACACACACTACGACCCCCACACAGACACACACACACACACTACGACCCCAGACACACACACGACACACACACACTACGACCCCAGACACACACACACACACTACGACCCCAGACACACACACACACACACTACGACCCCAGACACACACACACACACTACGACCCCCAGACAAACACACCCACAGACACACACACACACACTACGACCCCACACACACACACACACTATGACCACCACACACACACACACTATGACACACACACACACACACAGTCATTACAACCCCAGAAATACACCCCCACCCCACCTGATGCTGTTCTTGTGCAGACTCTCCAGGCCCTGCTCGGTGGTCTCAGGACGACGTGGCTCGGCGGTCCAGGTTCTGGAGCGTTCCTGGCGCTGATCCCTCTCTGAGACGTCTGCTTGGGAACGTCCAGCTTCCCTCCGAACGTTACTGAGCCCTTAGTACCGTCATACACAAACAGCACTGGGTAGCAGTCATGACCCTAGAGAGGAGAGACACAGTGAGACAGACACAGGAGAGAGAGAGGAGAGACACAGTGAGACAGACACAGGAGAGAGAGAGAGAGAGACACAGTGAGACAGACACAGGAGAGAGACAGTGAGACAGACACAGGAGAGAGAGAAGAGACACAGTGAGACAGACACAGGAGAGAGAGAAGAGACACAGTGAGACAGACACAGGAGAGAGAGGAGAGACACAGTGAGACAGACACAGGAGAGAGAGAGGAGACACAGTGAGACAGACACAGGAGAGAGAGAGGAGAGACACAGTGAGACAGACACAGGAGAGAGAGTAGAGAGGAGAGACACAGTGAGACAGACACAGGAGAGAGAGAGAGAGAGGAGAGACACAGTGAGACAGACACAGGAGAGAGAGAGAGGGGAGAGACACAGGAGAGAGAGAGGGGAAGGGTGTGTGTGTGTGTGTGTGTGTGTGTGTGTGTGTGTGTGTGTGTGTGTGTGTGTGTGTGTGTGTGTGTGTGTGTGTGTGTGTGTGTGTGTGTGTGTGTGTGTGTGTGTGTGTGTGTGTGTGTACTCACAGCGGCCACCAGGCTGTTCTCAGTGATAAAGCTGACACACAGCAGAGGAAGGGTCTCAGAGCTCAGACTGCTGATCCTAGAATACACACAGAGAGATCAGACTGCTGATACCAGAATCAGAGAGACTGCTGATACCAGAATACACACAGAGATCAGACTGCTGATCCTAGAATACACACAGAGAGATCAGACTGCTGATCCTAGAATACACACAGAGAGATCAGACTGCTGATACCAGAATACACACAGACAGAGAGATCAGACTGCTGATCCAGAATACACACAGAGAGATCAGACTGCTGGTCCTAGAATACACACAGAGATCAGACTGCTGACCAGAATACACACAGAGAGATCAGACTGCTGATCCTAGAATACACACAGAGAGATCAGACTGCTGATACCAGAATACACACACAGAGAGATCAGACTGCTGATACCAGAATACACAGAGAGATCAGACTGCTGATACCAGAATACACACATACAGAGATCAGACTGCTGATCCTAGAATACAGAGAGATCAGACTGCTGATACCAGAATCAGAAGAGAGATCAGACTGCTGATAGAATACACACACAGAGAGATCAGACTGTGATGATACCAGAGATACTGCTGATCCTAGAATACACACAGAGAGATCAGGCTGCTGATACCAGAATAAACACAGAATCAGACTGCTGATCCTAGAATACACACACAGAGAGACTGTGACTAAAATACCACTGATGGGTACCAGATACCAGAATACACAGAGAGACTTCTGACTCCTAGAATACCAGAATACACACACACAGAGATCAGACTGCTGATCCTAGAATACACACAGAGAGATCAGGCTGCTGATACCAGAATACACACAGAGATCCGACTGCTGATCCTAGAATACACAGAGAGATCAGAATACACACACAGAGAGATCCAGACTGCTGATACCAGAATACACACAGATCAGTGTTCTCTCTCCTACGTGCTGGTCTTGCCTCCCTCTGCGACGCCACAGTCGAGTCATCTTGACGTCCAGGCCAGGGCGGTTCCCGCTGTGGGAGAAACAGACCCCGTGGACCCACCCCCTCCTGCCCTATCTCAGCCCCTCCCTGACACCCCTGAGGGCCCAGACTCAAACAGCACCTCTCCAAATGGCATCTTGGACCCCCACACTGTGGGTCCGGGCTTCTCCTCCACCTCCTTGATGTAGGCGAGAACACCCTGGGGGGAGAGAGAGAGAGGGGGTAATATATTAGGGGGAGAGGAGGGAGAATTCAGTAGAAAAACATGGTCTCTGACAGTCTCTCTACTGATAGAGACTGAAGCTTATGGTCTCTGACGGTCTCTCTCTCTCTGGTGAGAACACTTGGTCTCTGACCGGTCTGTCTGTCTCTCTACTGATGAGGCTGAAACATGGTCTCTGACGGTCTGTCTCTACTGATGAGGCTGAAACATGGTCTCTGATGGTCTGTCTCTCTACTAGTGAGGGCTGAAACATGAGTCTCTGATGGTCTCTCCTCTCTAGTGATGAGGCTGAAACATGGTCTCTCTCTCTCTCTGAAACATGGTCTGTCTCTCTCTACTGATGAGAGCTGAAACATTGGTCTACTGATGACGGTCTGTCTCTCTCTACTGATGAGGCTGAAACATGGTCTCCTGATGGTCTCTGCTCCCTACTGAAGAGGGCTGAAACATGGTCTCTGGTCTGATAAGGCTGACAGTCTCTCTCTACTGATGAGGCTGAAACATGGTCTCTCTACTGATGAGGCTATGGTCTCTCTCTATGATGAGGCTGAAACATGGTCTCTGATGGTCTGTTCTCTCTGCTGATGAGGATGAAACATGGTCTCTGGCCAGTCTCTCTACTGATGAGGCTGAAACATGTCTCTGACGGTCCCTCTCTCTACTGATGAGGCTGAAACATGGTCTCTGACGGTCTGTCTCTCTACTGATGAGGCTGAAACATGGTCTCTGATGGTCTGTCTCTCTACTGATGAGGCTGAAACATGGTCTCTGACGGTCTCTCTGCTGATGAGGGCTGAAACATTGTCTCTCTCTCTGACGGTGGAAACATGGTCTGGTCTCTCTCTCTACTGATGGAGGCTGAAACATGGTCTCTGCCTCTACTGATGAGGCTCTGTCTCTCTCCCTGATGAGGCTGAAACATGGTCCGTCTCTCTACTGATGAGGCTGAAACGCTTGGTCTGTCTCTCTCTACTGATGAGGCTGAAACATAGTGCGGTCTGTCTCTCTCTACTGATGAGTCTGAGCATGGTCTCTGACGGTCTCTCTACTGATGAGGCTGAAACATGGTCTCTGATGGTCTCTCTCCCTACTGATGAGGCTGAAACATGGTCTCTGACGGTCTGTCTCTCTCTCTGCTGATGAGGCTGAAACATGGTCTCTGACGGTCTGTCTCTCTACTGATGAGGCTGAAACATGGTCTCTGACGGTCTGTCTCTCTACTGATGAGGCTGAAACATGGTCTCTGACGGTCTGTCTCTACTGATAAGGCTGAAACATGGTCTCTGACGGTCTCTCTACTGATGAGGCTGAAACATGGTCTCTCTCTCTACTGATGAGGCTGAAACATGGCCTCTCTCTCTACTGATGAGGCTGAAACATGGTCTCTGACGGTCTGTCTCTCTCTGCTGATGAGGCTGAAACATGGTCTCTGACGGTCTCTCTCTACTGATGAGGCTGAAACATGGTCTCTGACGGTCTCTCTCTCTAGAGGTGAGGCTGAAACATGGTCTCTGACGGTCTGTCTCTCTACTGATGAGGCTGAAACATGGTCTCTCTCTCTACTGATGAGGCTGAAACATGGTCTCTGACCGGTCTGTCAGTCTGTCTCTCTACTGATGAGTCTGAAACATGGTCCCTGTCTCTCTCTACTGATGAGGCTGAAACATGGTCTCTCTCTCTACTGATGAGGCTGAAACATGGTCTCTGACGGTCTGTCTCTCTACTGAGGAGGCTGAAACATGGTCCCTGTCTCTCTCTACTGATGAGGCTGAAACATGGTCTCTCTCTCTACTGATGAGGCTGAAACATGGTCTCTGACGGTCTGTCTCTCTCTACTGATTTGCTGAAACATGGTCTCTGACGGTCTGTCTGTCTCTCTCCTGATGAGGCTGAAACATTGTCTCTGACGGTCTGTCTCTCTACTGATGAGGCTGAAACATGGTCTGTCTCTCTACTGATGAGGCTGAAACACTGAGTCTCTCTCCCTCTAGTGTGAGGCTGAAACATGGTCTCTGACGGTCTGTCTCTCTACTGATGAGGCTGAAACATGGTCTCTGATGGTCTGTCTCCATGGTCTCTCTCTCTACTGATGAGGCTGAAACATGGTCTCTGACGGTCTCTGTCTCTACTGATGAGGCTGAAACATGGTCTCTGACGGTGAAACATGGTCTCTCTACTGATGAGGCTGAAACATGGTCTCTGATGGTCTCTCTCTACTGATGAGGCTGAAACATGGTCTCTCTCTCTCTACTGATGAGGGCTGAAACATGGTCTCTGACGGTCTCTCTACTGATGAGGCTGAAACATGGTCTCTCTCTCTACTGATGAGGCTGAAACATGGTCTCTGGTCTCTCTCTCTACTGATGAGGCTGAAACATGGTCTCTGACGGTCTGTCTCTCTCTACTGTGAGGCTGAAACATGGTCTCTGACGGTCTGTCTCTCTACTGATGAGGCTGAAACATGGTCTCTGACGGTCTGTCTCTCTACTGATGAGGCTGAAACATGGTCTCTGACGGTCTGTCTCTCTCTACTGATGAGGCTGAAACATGGTCTGTCTCTCTACTGATGAGGCTGAAACATGGTCTGACGGTCTCTCTACTGATGAGGCTGAAACATGGTCTGAGGCTGACGGTCTCCTCTACTGATGAGGCTGAAACATGGTCTCTGGACGGTCTCTCTACTGATGAGGCTGAAACATGGTCTCTGCCCGGTCTCTCTACTGATGAGGCTGAAACATGGTCTGTCTCTCTCTCTACTGGGAGTGGCTGAAACATGGTCCCTGTCTCTCTCTACTGATGAGGCTGAAACATGGTCTCTCTCTACTGATGAGGCTGAAACATGGTCTCTGACGGTCTGTCTCTCTACTGATGAGGCTGAAACATGGTCTCTGACGGTCTGTCTCTCTCTACTGATTTGCTGAAACATGGTCTCTGACGGTCTGTCTCTCTCCTGATGAGGCTGAAACATGGTCTCTGACGGTCTGTCTCTCTACTGATGAGGCTGAAACATGGTCTCTGACGGTCTGTCTCTCTACTGATGAGGCTGAAACATGGTCTCTGATGGTCTCTCCCTCTAGTGATGAGGCTGAAACATGGTCTCTGACGGTCTGTCTCTCTCTACTGATGAGGCTGAAACATGGTCTCTGACGGTCTGTCTCTCTCTACTGATGAGGCTGAAACATGGTCTCTCTCTCTACTGATGAGGCTGAAACATGGTCTCTGACGGTCTCTCTACTGATGAGGCTGAAACATGGTCTCTCTCTCTACTGATGAGGCTGAAACATGGTCTCTGATGGTCTCTCTCTCTACTGATGAGGATGAAACATGGTCTCTGACGGTCTCTCTACTGATGAGGCTGAAACATGGTCTCTGACGGTCCCTCTCTCTACTGATGAGGCTGAAACATGGTCTCTGACGGTCTGTCTCTCTCTCTCTACCCAGTAGGGGCTGAAACATGGTCTGTGACGGTCTCTCTACCGATGAAGGCTGAAACATGGTCTCTGGCAGTCTGTCTCTCTACTGATGAGGCTGAAACATGGTCTCTGACGGTCTCTCTCTCTACTGAGAGGCTGAAACATGGTCTCTGACGGTCTGTCTCTCTCTCAACTGATGAGGCGTCTCTCTACTGATGAGGCTGAAACATGGTCTGTGACGGTCTCTCTACTGATGAGGCTGAAACATGGTCTCTGACGATCTGTCTCTCTACTGATGAGGCTGAAACATGGTCTGTGACGGTCTCTCTACTGATGAGGCTGAAACATGGTCTGACGGTCTCTCTCTCTACTGATGAGGCTGAAACATGGTCTGACGGTCTCTCTCTACCGATGAGGCTGAAACATGGTCTCTGACGGTCTCTCTCTCTACCGATGAGGCTGAAACAGGGTCTGACGGTCTCTCTCTCTCTCTACCGATGAGGCTGAAACAGGGTCTGATGGTCTCTCTCTCTACTGATGAGGCTGAAACATGGTCTCTCTCTCTACTGATGAGGCTGAAACATGGTCTCTGACGGTCTGTCTCTCTACTGATGAGTCTGAAACATGGTCTGTGACGGTCTGTCTCTCTCTACTGATGAGTCTGAAACATGGTCTCTGACGGTCTCCCTCTACTGATGAGGCTGAAACATGGTATCTGACGGTCTCTCTCTACTGATGAGGCTGAAACATGGTCGCTGACGGTCTCTCTACTGATGAGGCTGAAACATGGTCTGTGACGGTCTCTCTACTGATGAGGCTGAAACATGGTCTCTGACGGTCTGTCTCTCTCTCTACTGATGAGGCTGAAACATGGTCTCTGATGGTCTCTCTCTCTACTGATGAGGCTGAAACATGGTCTCTGACGGTCTGTCTCTCTACTGATGAGGCTGAAACATGGTCTCTCTCTCTACTGATGAGGCTGAAACATGGTCTCTCTCTCTAGAGGTGAGGCTGAAACATGGTCTCTGATGGTCTGTCTCTCTACTGATGAGGCTGAAACATGGTCTCTGATGGTCTGTCTCTCTACTGATGAGGCTGAAACATGGTCTCTGACGGTCTCTCTACTGATGAGGCTGAAACATGGTCTCTGTCTCTACTGATGAGGCTGAAACATGGTCTCCCTCTCTACTGATGAGGCTGAAACATGGTCTCCCTCTCTACTGATGAGGCTGAAACATGGTCTCTGACGGTCTGTCTCTCTCTACTGATGAGGCTGAAACATGGTCTCTCTCTCTACTGATGAGGCTGAAACATGGTCTCTGACAGTCTCTCTACTGATGAGGCTGAAACATTGTCTCTCTCTCTACTGATGAGGCTGAAACATGGTCTTTGATGGTCTCTCTCTCTACTGATGAGGCTGAAACATGGTCTCTGACGGTCTCTCTACTGATGAGGCTGAAACATGGTCTCTGATGGTCTCTCTCCCTACTGATGAGGCTGAAACATGGTCTCTGACGGTCTGTCTCTCT
>NW_025753391.1:0-10787 GCF_021184085.1 Oncorhynchus gorbuscha
GGATCCTTATCTCTCCCATGTGGTCATTCTCTCTTTTCTCCCCTTACCCATCTGTCTATCGCCTCCTTTGAATTTCATGCTGTCACAGTTACCAGCCCTTTCAAGCTTAACATCCTTATCATTTATTCCCTCCAGGTCCCTCGGAGAGTTCATCAATGAGTTTGATGCCTTGATAAGCTCTTTCTGAGGACGGCTCACCTCTCACAGTTCTGGGCGACTTTAACCTCCCCACGTCTACCTTTGACTCATTCCTCTGCCTCCTTCTTTCCACTCCTCTCCTTTGACCTCACCCTCTCACCTTCCCCCTACTCACAAGGCAGGCAATACGCTCGACCTCATCTTTACTAGATGCTGTTCTTCCACCAACCTCATTGCAACTCCCCTCCAAGTCTCCGACCACTACCTTGTATCCTTTTCCCTCTCGCTCTCATCCAACACTTCCCACACTGCCCCTACTGGATGGTATCGCGCCCGTCCCAACCTTAGCTCTCTCTCCCCGCTACTCCTCTCCTTCTTCCATCCTATCATCTCTTCCCTCTGCTCAAACCTTCTCCAAGCTATCTCCTGATTCTGCCTCCTCAACCCTCCTCTCCTCCTTTCTGCATCCTTTGACTCTCTATGTCCCCCTCTTCCAGGCCGGCCCGGTCCTCCCTCCCCGCTCCGTGGGCTTGACGACTCAATGCGAGCTCACAGAACAGGGCTCCGGAGGCCGAGGCGGAAATGGAGGAAAACGCCTCCCTGCGGACCTGGCATCCTTTCACTCCCTCCTCTCTACATTTTCCTCCTCTGTCTCTGCTGCTAAAGCCACTTTCTACCACTCTAAATTCCAAGCATCTGCCTCTAACCTAGAAGCTCTTTGCCACATTCTCCTCCCTCCTGAATCCTCCTCCCCTCCCCCCCTCCTCCCTCTCTGCAGATGACTTCGTCAACCATTTTGAAAAGAAGATCGACGACATCCGATCCTCGTTTGCTAAGTCAAACAACACCGCTGGTTCTGCTCACACTGCCCTACCCTGTGCTCTGACCTCTTTCTCCCTCTCTCTCCAGATGAAATCTCGCGTCTTGTGACGGCCGGCCGCCCAACAACCTGCCCGCTCGACCCTATCCCCTCCTCTCTTCTCCAGACCATTTCCGGAGACCTTCTCCCTTACCTCACCTCGCTCATCAACTTATCCCTGACCGCTGGCTACGTCCCTTCCGTCTTCAAGAGAGCGAGAGTTGCACCCCTTCTGAAAAAACCTACACTCGATCCCTCCGATGTCAACAACTACAGACCAGTATCCTTCTTTCTTTTCTCTCCAAAACTCTTGAACGTGCCGTCCTTGGTCAGCTCTCCCGCTATCTCTCTCAGAATGACCTTCTTGATCCAAATCAGTCAGGTTTCAAGACTAGTCATTCAACTGAGACTGCTCTTCTCTGTATCACGGAGGCGCTCCGCACCGCTAAAGCTAACTCTCTCTCCTCTGCTCTCATCTCTAGACCTATCGGCTTGCCTTCGATACTGTGAACCATCAGATCCTCCTCTCCACCCTCTCCGAGTTGGGCATCTCCGGCGCGGCCCACGCTTGATTGCGTCCTACCTGACAGGTCGCTCCTACCAGGTGGCGTGGCGAGAATCTGTCTCCTCACCACGCGCTCTCACCACTGGTGTCCCCCAGGGCTCTGTTCTAGGCCCTCTCCTATTCTCGCTATACACCAAGTCACTTGGCTCTGTCATAACCTCACATGGTCTCTCCTATCATTGCTATGCAGACGACACACAATTAATCTTCTCCTTTCCCCTTCTGATGACCAGGTGGCGACCGCATCTGCATGTCTGGCAGACATATCAGTGTGGATGACGGATCACCACCTCAAGCTGAACCGGCAAGACGGAGCTGCTCTTCCTCCCGGGGAAGGACTGCCCGTTCCATGATCTCGCCATCACGGTTGACAACTCCATTGTGTCCTCCTCCCAGAGCGCAAGAACCTTGGCGTGATCCTGGACAACAAACTGTCGTTCTCAACTAATATCAAGCGGTGGCCCGTTCCTGTAGGTTCATGCTCTACAACATCCGCATACGACCCTGCCTCACACAGGAAGCGGCGCAGGTCCTAATCCAGGCACTTGTCATCTCCCCGTCTGGATTACTGCAACTCGCTGTTGGCTGGGCTCCTGCCTGTGCCATTAAACCCCTACAACTCATCCAGAACGCCGCAGCCCGTCTAGTGTTCAACCTTCCCAAGTTCTTCACGTCACCCCGCTCCTCCGCTCTCTCCACTGGCTTCCAGTTGAAGCTCGTGATCCGCTACAAGACCATGGTGCTTGCCTACGGAGCTGTGAGGGGAACGGCACCTCAGTACCTCCAGGCTCTGATCAGGCCCTACACCCAAATAAGGGCACTGCGTTCATCCACCTCTGGCCTGCTCGCCTCCCTACCACTGAGGAAGTACAGTTCCCGCTCAGCTCAGTCAAAACTGTTCGCTGCTCTGGCTCCCCAATGGTGGAACAAACTCCCTCACGACGCCAGGACAGCGGAGTCAATCACCACCTTCCGGAGACACCTGAAACCCCACCTCTTTAAGGAATACCTAGGATAGGATAAAGTAATCCTTCTCACCCCCCTTAAAATATTTAGATGCACTATTGTAAAGTGGTTGTTCCACTGGATGTCATAAGGTGAATGCACCAATTTGTAAGTCGCTCTGGATAAGAGCGTCTGCTAAATGACTTAAAAATGTAAAATGTAATGTAAATATTTTATTTTATTTTTATTTTTAAAACTTTTTTTTCAGGTGGTGCAGCAGCACCCTACATGGCTATGCATACAAGGTTGAAAACAAAATTGTCAATAAACTATCCTCCTACTTGGCCTATCATAAGTTAAAGTTATGAACAGTAGCCTATTTCCAAATATTTGAATAGCCTAAGAAAGAGTTGACCTAAAGTTGCCGCTTTCAAAAAGAGCAGGTATAAAAGTCTGAATCTATAGGCTTAGGCATATGCTATTCTCAATCACAGCTTTATGAGAGATAGAACAAACCATAGGCCTGTTAAGAAAGGAGGATGATGCAAATAAAGCAATTATTAACCCGTTCTGAAGACGGCCTCTATCCAGCCCATGATTTATAACCTGACTCACTACGGTATAGACTGTCACTCCATCGTGTGCACCCCACACACACCTACCTGACCATGCTGAAGCTCCATCAGAAATCCCAAAATATATATATTTGCTTCCACTTAGCCTCTGACCAGGCTTTCAACGAGATGATCTTTCATGAAGTTGTAGCATGCAAGTTTGTTTAATGAACTTTTTCAATAAAATGTTTTTTGGGGGGTTGGCCAATAGGGGCCGATACCATCATATATCACAATGTTTTACTAGAACATCATCAATATAGGACAAAGCTTGACATCGCCCAACCCTAGTATCTATATATAATAAAAATGTAATTTAGTAGACACATTTTTTTTTCCAAAGTGAGAGTCATGCGTGCACACATATTCACGGACCAACTAAGCCACAGAGGACGGCATCTGTTGCTATCCCAGCATCTAGAACACTATTTTACATCCGTTACTTTACTCGTTCACCCACATTAGATTTATAATGTCGTTTTCAGCCATGATTATCAGAACTCTTCCAGTGGGTCATGTTGTTCTTTTCTTTACTGGCTCCAGTTGCCCCGTGGTTGTGGAAAAGATCTGCATTTTGTAACACATGAAAACTTGGTCACCAAGTCTCAAGGCAATCGTGTTGGTCTCGCCTCGGTATTCGTCAGATGTTCGGTTACTGTTGTTTGTGACCGCCTGTTAAAAACAGTCAAAGGTAAGAGACTGATGAATCCGATTACCTCTGGATTTGAATTAGGAGAATCTATCTGACCGTCTAACATCTGCGTTTGCTCTTTATCAAAACAAAGAATGCTGAGCTCCTCCTAGAAGGTTCGACTCATCTATATAAATAGCCTCATCTAAATAGTGTATCATCCCTGCTTATCCGTTCTAGACCAAATAGTGCATCTTATGACTAGGCCTATTGATTTGATGTCAGAGGTATGCCATTCCGAGAAGTAATGCCAGTTAAGATTCGGTCATTCGACGGGACCAGAGACGGGACCAGAGGACAAGGCAGCAGATGGGAACCCCGTTCTGTCCCGTCTCTGATTCCCTCCAGAGGACACACAGTGTCCTTGTGTTTTATTCAATAGCATTCAGCCGTTTGTCATCTTCTTGTGACAATTATTCCTATATTCAATTAGCATTAGCAGTCCTGTATTGTTATCATAAACGTGTCTGTCTCATGAATCCTGATGTCCGGTGTTCTATCTCTTATGTTATTCCCTGTGTTTCTGTCTCAGGGTTCCGGCCACTTATCTGGGGTCAAGTCCAATCTCAGTCCGTTTGTCAAGGCAACAGAGTACTCCTCTTCCAGTGATGAAGTCGGGAGTAGTGACGATGAGGGGACTACCAGGTGGGTTCACATAAGGCTGTGGTGGTCATGACATTTTGTCGGCCGGTAACTGTCATGACATTTTGTCGGCCGGTAACTGTCATGCACATAAGTGCGGGTTTTACGGTAATTGACAGTTAATTAACATCTCCAGGCTTCCATGCATGGCCTACAAGCCACTGATGAGGACATTTGGAACATCTACATTTTAAAAAGTTTTAAAAAATAAATTTAATATGGCCTACACCATCACAATATTTATTTTAGGCCGGTCTAAAGAAACATTATGATATGAAGAAATTGTAGCCTATTTCAGAAGAACAGAATAGCTTCTGAGTTGTCCTCATGTTAGGCCCTGATCTGGCTGTGCCATACACTAGTTCATTTGCAGACAAGATTTTCTTATACTTCCAGTGGCATTATTTTATGTTATTTAATAAAAAGAAGAATACAATTGAACATAGCTGAATAAAATAGAAAGGATATTTTTCCTAAACGATTTCCGTGAGAGTGCGCAGACATGCTAATTAACAAAGTGATCAAATGAAATGCTTAATTTTAGAGTTATTTATACAACTGTAGTTGTGATACAAACCTTAGGCTATAACCTTTGATTTATAATACATTCTAAGGCTGCATGATGCGACTAATGATGATTTGAAAAAGGTTGCATGAAAGGCATGTGCTTTGCTCTGTTTTTTTGGGAGGCTGCACACACTTCATCTGTCTCTCATTCACAATTCGACAAGCACTTGATAATATTCTCACCCATCAGACTATTCTCTATTTAATCTATCCCATATACTAAATAATATGTGTGTAAAATTAGTTTGATTCTGAACGGGCTGTTATCAGAACAGGGGCAGGGGGAAAAACATGTCACCGTATGCACTTAAATATCAAATGGATGATGCTTTTCCCCCAGTACATACCAGCCAGGTAAGCTACTCCGGTTGTAAAGCGAAGCAATGTGCTTAATATTAGGAAAGTTGAGAAATAAATATAGTAGGCCAAGCCTATAGAAAGCTGATGGGATCCTCCTCTTTTTAATTAAGGCCATCAAAACTCAGTTCTCATGCAAAGCCTATAGAAATGTTGCACAACATGGGCTTATAGGAACACTTATTTCATTCCATGCATCAACCAGCTATGAGGAGCTGGCTCGCTGCGCAACAGGTGATCCCATTCCGCTCAAACTCTAAATGCCCGGGCCCTGATAAAGCTGTTATGCAGGTGAATGAGGACCCAAAAGCGACTTGGCGAAAACAGAGTCTTTAATCCAGTAAAGGAAATATGCAATACTCCTAGACAAATCGGAGCGGTAAATAAAGCATAAAAAACAATTCCACTCGTAATGACGAGAACAGACTGGAGACTTGATCATAAACTGTAGGTTGCCTCGGGAAGGCACTTGACCGTAGCAGACTCAGACACCTGCTCACCACGCAGCATCTGAGGGAAACACGACACGACAGGGCGATACAAAGACACAGCACGGTGAACAATATACAAGGATCCGACAGGACAGAAACGGAAAACAAGGGGAGAAATAGGGACTCTAATCAGGGAAAAGATAGGGAACAGGAGTGGAAAGACTAAATGATTGATTAGGGGAATAGGAACAGCTGGGAGCAGGAACGGAACGATAGAGAGAAGAGAGAGAGGGAGGGAGAGAGAAAAAAGGGAACGAACCTAAAAAGACCAGCAGGGGGAAAACGAACAGAAGGAAAAGCAAAATGACAAGACAATATAAGACAAAACATGACAGTACCCCCCCACTCACCGAGCGCTCCTGGCGCACTCGAGGAGGAATCCTGGCGGCAACGGAGGAAATCATCAATCAGTGAACGGTCCAGCACGTCCCGAGACGGAACCCAACTCCTCTCCTCAGGACCGTAACCCTCCCAATCCACTAAGTACAGGACCCCGTCCCCGAGAACGCATGTCCATGATCCTACGTACTTTGTAAATAGGTGCGCTCTCGACAAGGACGGGAGGGGGGGAGGGAAGACGAACGGGGTGCGAAGAAAGGGCTTGACACAGGAGACATGGAAGACAGGGATGGACGCGACGAAGATGTCGCGGAAGAAGCAGTCGCACAGCGACAGGATTGACGACCTGGGAGACACGGAACGGACCAATGAACCGCGGAGTCAACTTACGAGAAGCTGTCGTAAGAGGAAGGTTGCGAGTGGAAAGCCACACTCTCTGGCCGCAACAATACCTTGGACTCTTAATCCTACGTTTATTGGCGGCTCTCACAGTCTGTGCCCTGTAACGGCAAAGTGCAGACCTCACCCTCCTCCAGGTGCGCTCACAACGTTGGACAAACGCTTGAGCGGAGGGAACGCTGGACTCGGCAAGCTGGGATGAGAACAGAGGAGGCTGGTAACCCAGACTACTCTGAAACGGAGATAACCCGGTAGCAGACGAAGGAAGCGAGTTGTGAGCGTATTCTGCCCAGGGAGCTGTTCTGCCCAAGACGCAGGGTTTCTGAAAGAAAGGCTGCGTAGTATGCGACCAATCGTCTGATTGGCCCTCTCTGCTTGACCGTTAGACTGGGGATGAAACCCGGAAGAGAGACTGACGGACGCACCAATCAAACGACAGAACTCCCTCCAAAACTGTGACGTGAATTGCGGGCCTCTGTCTGAAACGGCGTCTAACGGGAGGCCATGAATTCTGAACACATTCTCGATGATGATTTGTGCCGTCTCCTTAGCGGAAGGAAGTTTAGCGAGGGGAATGAAATGTGCCGCCTTAGAGAACCTATCGACAACCGTAAGAATCACAGTCTTCCCCGCAGACAAAGGCAGACCGGTAATGAAGTCTAGGGCGATGTGAGACCATGGTCGAGAAGGAATGGGAAGCGGTCTGAGACGACCGGCAGGGGGAGAGTTACCTGACTTAGTCTGCGCGCAGTCCGAACAAGCAGCCACGAAACGGCGCGTGTCACGCTCCTGAGTCGGCCACCAAAAGCGCTGGCGAATAGAAGCAAGAGTGCCTCGAACGCCGGGATGACCAGCTAACTTGGCAGAGTGAGCCCACTGAAGAACAGCCAGACGAGTAGAAACAGGAACGAAAAGAAGGTTACTAGGACAAGCGCGCGGCGACGCAGTGTGCGTGAGTGCTTGCTTAACCTGTCTTTAAATTCCCCAGACTGTCAACCCGACAACACGCCCATAAGGAAGAATCCCCCTCGGGATCAGTAGAAGCCACAGAAGAACTAAAAAGACGGGATAAGGCATCAGGCTTGGTGTTCTTGCTACGCGGACGGTAAGAAATCACAAACTCGAAACGAGCGAAAAACAACGCCAAACGAGCTTGACGAGCATTAAGTCATTTGGCAGAACGGATGTACTCAAGGTTCTTATGGTCTGTCCAAACGACAAAAAGGAACGGTCGCCCCCTCCAACCACTGTCGCCATTCGCCTAGGGCTAAGCGGATGGCGAGCAGTTCGCGGTTACCCACATCATAGTTGCGTTCAGATGGCGACAGGCGATGAGAAAAATAAGCGCAAAGGATGAACCTTATCGTCAGACTGGAAGCGCTGGGATAGAATGGCTCACGCCTACCTCTGAAGCGTCAACCTCGACAATGAATTGTCTAGTGACGTCAGGAGTAACGAGGATAGGAGCGGACGTAAAACGTTCTTTTAGAAGATCAAAAGCTCCCTGGGCGGAACCGGACCACTTAAAACACGTCTTGACAGAAGTAAGAGCTGTGAGAGGGGCAGCAACTTGACCAAAATTAGGAATGAAACGGCGATAGAAATTAGCGAAACCTAGAAAGCGCTGCAACTCGACACGTGACCTTGGAACGGGCCACTCACTGACAGCTTGGACCTTAGCGGAATCCATCTGAATGCCTTCAGCGGAAATAACGGAACCGAGAAAAGTAACGGAGGAGACATGAAAAGAGCACTTCTCAGCCTTCACGTAGAGACAATTCTCTAAAAGGCGCTGGAGAACACGTCGAACGTGCTGAACATGAATCTCGAGTGACGGTGAAAAAATCAGGATATCGTCAAGGTAGACAAAAACAAAGATGTTCATCATGTCTCTCAGAACATCATTAACTAATGCCTGAAAACAGCTGGCGCATTGGCGAGACCAAACGGCAGAACCCGGTACTCAAAATGCCCTAACGGAGTGTTAAACGCCGTTTTCCACTCGTCCCCCCTCTCTGATGCGCACGAGATGGTAAGCGTTATTGAAGGTCCAACTTAGTAAAGCACCTGGCTCCTGCAGAATCTCAAGGCTGATGACATAGGGGAAGCGGATAACGATTCTTAACCGTTATGTCATTCAGCCTCGATAATCCACGCAGGGCGCAGAGAGTACCGTCCTTTTCTTAACAAAAAACCCCGCCCGGCCGGAGAGGAAGAAGGCACTATGGTACCGGCCAAGAGACACAGACAAATAATCCTCGAGAGCCTTACGTTCGGGAGCCGACAGAGAGTATAGTCTACCCCGAGGAGGAGTGGTCCCGGAAGGAGATCAATACTACAATCATACGACCGGTGAGGAGGAAGGGAGTTGGCTCGGGGACCGACTGAAGACCGTGCGCAGATCATGATATTCCTCCGGCACTCCTGTCAAATCGCCAGGGTCCTCCTGAGAAGTGGGGACAGAAGAAACGGGAGGGATGGCAGACATTAAACACTTCACATGACAAGAAACGTTCCAGGATAGGATAGAATTACTTGACCAATTAATAGAAGGATTATGACATACTAGCCAGGAATGACCCAAAACAACAGGTGTAAAAGGTGAACGAAAATCAAAAGAAATAGTCTCACTGTGGTTACCAGATACTGTGGAGGGTTAAAGGTAGTGTCTCAAATCTGATACTGGGAAGATGACTACCATCTAAGGCTTGTCTAACTGTCTGAAAGGAATGTCATGTTTCCGAGCCCATGCTTCGTCCATGAAACAACCCTCAGCCCCAGAGTCTATCAAGGCACTGCATGTAGCACCCCGAACCGGTCCAGCGTAGATGGACCGACATAGTAGGAACAGGATCTAGATGGAGAGACCTGAGTAGTAGCGCTCACCAGTAGCCCTCCGCTTACTGATGAGCTCTGGCTTTACTGGACATGAATTGACAAAATGTCCAGCAAGTCCGCAATAGAGGCACAGGCGGTTGGTGATCCTCCGTTCCCTCTCCTTAGTCGAGATGCGAATACCTCCCAGCTGCATGGGCTCAGTCTCTGGAGCCAGAGGAGGGAGATGGTTGCGATGCGGAGCAGGGAAACACCGTTGACGCGAGCTCTTCCACGAGCTTGGTGACGAAGATCTACCCGTCGTTCTATGCGGATGGCGAGAGCAATCAAAGAGTCCACACTGGAAGGAACTTCCCGGGAGAGAATCTCATCTTTAACCACTGCGTGAGTCCTCCAGAAAACGAGCGAGCAGCGCCGGCTCGTTCCAGTCACTAGAGGCAGCAAGAGTGCGAAACTCTATAGAGTAATCCGTTGTATGGATCGATCACCTTGGCATAGGGAAGCCAGGGCCCTAGAAGCCTCCCTACCAAAAACTGAACGGTCAAAAACCCGAATCATCTCCTCTTTAAAGTTCTGGTAATTGTTAGAACAATCAGCCCTTGCCTCCCAGATAGCTGTGCCCACTCTCGAGCCCGGCCAGTAAGGAGTGATATGACGTAAGCAACCCGAGCTCTCTCTCTAGAGTATGTGTTGGGTTGGAGAGAGAACACAATATCACACTGGGTGAGAAAGGAGCGGCACTCCGTGGGCTGCCCGGAGTAACAAGGTGGGTTATTAACCCTAGGTTCCGGAGGCTCGGCAGACCAGGAAGTAACAGGTGGCACGAGACGAAGACTCTGGAACTGTCAGAGAGGTCGGAAACCTGAGCGGCCAGGTTCTCCACGGCATGACGAGCAGCAGACAATTCCTGCTGGTGTCTGCCGAGCATGGCTCCTTGGATCTCGACGGCAGTGTTACATGAGCGTCTGTAGTCGCTGGGTCCATTCTTTGGTCGGATCCTTCTGTTATGCAGGTGAATGAGGACCCAAAAGCGACTTAGCGAAAACAGAGTCTTTAATCCAGTAAAGGAAATATGCAATACTCCTAGACAAATCGGAGCGGTAAATAAAGCATAAAAAACAATTCCACTCATGACGAGAACAGACTGGAGACTCGATCATAAACTGTAGGTTGCCTCGGGAAGGCACTTGACCGTAGCAGACTCAGACACCTGCTCACCACGCAGCATCTGAGGGAAACACGACACGACAGGGCGATACAAAGACACAGCACGGTGAACAATATACAAGGATCCGACAGGACAGAAACGGAAAACAAGGGGAGAAATAGGGACTCTAATCAGGGG
>NW_025753392.1:0-10786 GCF_021184085.1 Oncorhynchus gorbuscha
ACAGGTAGAGGCGAGGAGATGGATGGAAGCTATACTGTTACACTGGCAATACTAAAGTGCCTATAAGAACATCCAATAGTCAAAGGTATATGAAATACAAATGGTATAGAGAGAAATAGTCCTATAATTCCTATAATAACTACAACCTAAAACTTCTTACCTGGGAATATTGAAGACTCATGTGTAAGTCGCTCTGGATAAGAGCGTCTGCTAAATGACTTAAATGTAAAAGGAACCACCAGCTTTCATATGTTTAAACTAGCTTTTTTTTTTTTACATGGCACATATTGCACTTTTTTACATTCTTCTCCAACAATTTGTTTTTGCATTATTTAAACCAAATTGAACATGTTTCATTATTTGAGGCTACATTTATTTTATTTGTGTATTAAGTTGAAATTAAAGTGTTCATTCAGTATTATTGTAATTGTCATTATTACAAATAAATAAATACATTAAAAAAATTGGCCGATTTTAATCGGTAATGGCTTTTTTGGTCCTCCAATAATCGGTATCGCATTGAAAAATCATAATCGGTCTACCTCTAATCTTACCATCTCATGGGGGTAAATAAACACTATAGTACATGCTAATAATCGCATATTAAAGTAACGTGTTGACCGTAACAGGTTGAAGTTTCATCTTAATTAGCCATTAATTAGTCTTTGTGATATGGAGAATGGAAGCTTTGTGTAACAGGGAAGGGCAATTCAATGCAAGCTTCATATTTTTACTATTTGTTACATTGTTAAAACATTTCTAGCTCATCTATTAGTAACAGGGTGTTATGCTTAGTTTTCCATCACTAAACACCAGAAGAGAAGAGTAAATACTATGATTTGACTATTATATTTCAATGTTTCTTTAAAAATGTTTTTTAAAGGAATATAGTTTTACTATATTAAATAGAGTTCAGTTGACGTAACAGGGTTGACCTTAGAATGATGAACATGATTAAATGAATCACTAATCATATTAAATAAATAATCATCTTCAGAAAGGACAATCGAAGCAACAAACATAACTAGGGCTTTACAATGATGGTGAAAACTTGAAGAAGTGTTTGGTTCGATCTTCCCAGGAAAGTTGGAAAAATATGACGAGGACATGTCAAAAATGCAGATTTTAATATATTTTTTATTCATATAAAAACCTTATTTATAGAAATGTCCATGTGGTATATATTAAAAGGCACTTCATTAAATGTACTACTAGTAGTAGGCTTTATTCCATACTAAGTAAAGGAAAATAACATTGCTAGTAAAGATTTTGATGTTTTGAACCCATATTTCCCTCTGGTCTTTGACTTCTCCCTCACCACAACTCTACTTCCTACACATGTGTTGCACTGGGATTGATGACATAACATCAGCACTTGTCATTCTGAGTGTTGACAACAATGTGTTGAACACTCAGGTTACACTGTTCAAAAGAAAGCAGCTACCCCCCACAACACAGCCTGGTTATAAATAGCCTCTTGCAAGGTTTAGTTAATGCTCTGCTACATTTAACACCCCTGTGGTTTTCTGCGGTGAGCAGCAAAGTTCCTAGACCACAATGTGGATTTGAACAAATGGCTTGCTTTGGTTTCAAGGTGGACATCATTTTGGCTGTTGTTAGCCTACCCATAAAAGCTGAAGTGTGTTACATGCTGATTGTCACTAGACTAGGGCTGACCCCATTTAGTTGACTGGTCCATTGTTTGTTTGGTCAATAGGCTGTTGGTTCACCAATACTTTTTGGGGGGAGCAGTGGCAAATATACAAAAAATGATTTATGGCACACAAGACACCTGTCTGAGTCCTACCTGTCTGAGTCCTACCTGTCTGAGTCCTACCTGTCTGAGTCCTACCTGTCTGAGTCCTACCTGTCTGAGTCCTACCTGTCTGAGTCCTACCTGTCTGAGTCCTACCTGTCTGAGTCCTACCTGTCTGAGTCCTACCTGTCTGAGTCGATTAATCCATTGCAGAGGCTGCGGGGATGGCACACCAGTATCACCAGTAGTACAATTACTGCTAATTCCCATTTCTCATCTAAAATGTTTGTTTAGTTATGGTAATTTCTGTTCATTTATTTTTTATTATTATAGTCTTACTGTTGTCATTGTAGGAGTGGACACGTTGTTTGCAGAGAGCACAATTTAGGCTACACTTGTTAGAAAAAAGTTGTTTAATTTCATTCCATTTATGAGTTGTCAAAATTATTCATTGTCTTTTGTTTTGCAGCTCTCTGTCAATCTTGAGGCGACATGCACCTGATTACATGGAAGTAGGCCTAGGCTACCAGCAGCCTGGTAAATGTGCCCATTTGATACTATTTCTGATTGTCTTAACCATCACACAGGAGCTTTTCAAAGAAAACATTTATTCCCATCAAACAGCAAGTAAATAAAGTGTGTTTTTACATCCATAGAGAATGACAGTAGTTCCTCAATGTAGCCTACTTTATACATGTTTTTTGCGTATCTCTATCGATTACCACTCCGCATGAAAGGAGGAAAAAATGTCATGCTCTGATCTGGTGTGTAAAGTCCTAAAATAGGCCTACCTAATTACTTTATCTCTTGTGCAAATAGTCTGATACAACTGTGTCTGTGGCAGGGGAAACTGAGTGCACAGAATATTTTTTATAATGTTGCAAGTTTGCTAGCACTAGCTTTGGGACATACCACGTTAATAGTTGATACAATGTTTCAAGTTTCTTGCAGACAGGCCATGCATAGTCAATGTGATTTATAGGATATTTATTTTTATCAGGATATTCGCTACCTGCAGGCTGCAATGTTTTTATTTGTTGGCTTTAAGTAGGCTATTTTTACGTAGATGGCAATACAAGTTACTTTTATATTTGTATCATTTTCATTTAGATATAATTTTACGAACCACATGACGACATTGATGTTGAGATATGAATACTTTATTATACATGAAATGAAACTGTTCCACATAAATGTACATCTAAACCGGCCCATAGGTTAGTAGTAATCATAGGAAAGCTTGGCACTCCAAATGGAAAAGGTTGCTGACTGCTGTTGTGGCCTTCAGCAGCCTAATGGCAGAATCTGCAAAGGCAGCAACGGGTATTTTTAGTTTTATTCTGGGTAGGCTATATTCATCTGTCTCCCTTTAGTAATTTGTGTGTCTTCATTTTGAATCGCAGTGCATCAGACAAGCTCTGTAGTCACATGTAGTTGATTTTTATTCAAACATAGGTGTATCTATATTTGGAAAAATGCAAGTTTAAAATGTAGACCAATTGATTGGTTGGAAAGATCAGACGGCTCTTGGTCAACCAAGTTTTGCTATGTGGACAACCCTACATTAGACCTACTGTGTTGTATCCAGATACCTTTCAAAACGCTCCTGTACCATCCCGGGTATACGGGGTGTTACTGGCAGTGCACAAAGGGCTTATTTCTTTCTTCCAAACAAAAAATATATACATTATTCTTTTGACACACACAACAAATTTTGGCAGCAGGGATCTTGATCCAGTAGTAGATTGTATCTGCTCTAAGAAGCTTGATCTTGCAAGCCAGCTGCTTAGCCAGCCGCTTAGCCAGCCGCTTAGCCAGCCGCTTAGCCAGCCGCTTAGCCAGCCACTGAGCCAGCCACTTAGCTAGTGCGTTAGCAAACCAAATGCATAGGTGGAGCCCTGAGTTGGAAATAATTTATTTGGCACATCTTTGATAATGTAACTTATAGTTACAAGCAGTGGCGTAGCTTTATGGCCCAAACTGTTGGAAATTTCTACCGGTATACAATATATATGATTTACCGCCCAAGTTCAGGTATTGTTGGGAGCCCTGTACAATTGCTGGCCCTGTACAACTGTTGACTCAAATTGAACTTGTCTTTTCTCTCTCAGAACTCTGTCGCATCGATGAGCCTCGGTGCCACGATGAAAATACCATCCTCAGCTTCGAGGCCATCCGCAGTATCCACAAGCAGATGGATGACGATGCTAATGGCAATGTGGATGTGTCAGAGACGGACGGGGTAAGTAGTACCACCGGGTTCCCTACACAATGTGGGTGTGTCAAAGAAGGACTGGGTGAGTAGCACCACCAGGTTCCCTACACAATGTGGGTGTGTCAGAGAAGGACTGGGTGAGTAGCACCACCAGGTTCCCTACACAATGTTCGTGTGTCAGAGAAGGACTGTGTGTAGCACCACCAGGTTCACTACATAATGTGGATGTGTCAGAGAAGGACTGGGTGAGTAGCACCACCAGGTTCCCTACACAATGTGGGTGTGTCAGAGAAGGACTGGGTGAGTAGCACCACCAGGTTCCCTACTTCAATACATTTCAATAGCATTTGATAGATTACAGGTGTTTTCAGTTTTCACATTGTGATGTGTTGGAGAGGATGTCGCTACTGTCCTGCATGGCACCAGTCAAACCTGTCTATGTGAGTCACAGTAAAGTGGCCAGACGGTATCAGTACTTTAATCCCTGTCATCCACCAGCAGGGATTCCTTCCGAAGATGGCCACAGATAATGAGATTAGTTAATGGCTGCCCGGTAATGGCTTTTACTTTGCTATTGAAGTAAGTGGTGGATTTGTGCTCCTCCTGCTTCTCATGTTGTAGTGCTGTGCTTGAGTTCACCGAGTAGAAACCCCTGCTGGTTTTTACTATGTTGCTGGAGTAGTTGGCTCCTGTTTTACAGGCTCCTAACCAATTGTGTGTTTTTGCGTGTTTATAACTTATTTTGTACATAATGTTTCTGCCACAGTCTCTTATGACAGAAAAGAGCTTCTGGATATCAGAACAGCGATTACTCACCTCGAGCAAGACAAAGATTTTTTTATTTTATGAGTCAGACGCGAAGGATTTACTGCTGATACCTGACCAGGCCCAAATTCCCATAATTCGCATGAAGAAGAGACGCTGATACAGGTCCGGGTGCCTTGTGAGAATTTGTTGGCAAGTGAATAACCCTCCTCTACCATCCGTCCTATTGGCCAACTTGCAATCATTGTTGAATGAACTGGATGAGCTCCGTTCAAGTCTTTCCTACCTGGGACTAAGCTTTCTGCCATCCAAGGCCCTAAAAATTGCCAAAAACTACAGCCACCCTAGTTATAGGCTGTTCTCTCTGCTAACACACGGTATGCGGTACCCGAGCGCCAAGTCTAGGTCCAAAAGGCTTTTAAGAGTGTCTACCTCCAAGCCATAAGACTGCTGAACAGTAAATCAAATGTCCACACAGACTATTTGCATTGACCCCCCCCCTCTGCTATTCAATGTTTATTTTCTATGCATGGTCACTTTACCCCTGTACCTACATGTACATATTAACTCTATTATCTTGACTAACCTGTACCTCCGCCTATTGACCTGGTACCGGTGGCCCCTGTATATAGCCTTGTTATTTTATTGTTACTCTTCTTTTTTAAACTGCATTGTTAGTTAAGGCCTTGTAAGTAAGCATTTCACAGTAAGGTCTTTACCTGGGAGTGTTGGGAAAAGGCCCCTCTCTGCTGTGTAACCGGGTGTCCTGGGCCTCATCTTGACTGAAGAGCTTACAAGGCAGCACAGCATTGCTATAGGCCAGTCCATGCATCTTTCAGCATAGTCAGAGAGAAGTCGGGCTGCAAAAATGAGCACTGTGTGGCCTGACCCCGCCTCCCCTCCCGTATCAGGCTTCCTTTCATCGCAACCAGTCGTGGGGCAGCCACGACCAGGCTGGGAGGCCTGTAGGCAGCCATGCACCAGACTGGCAGAGGAAGGCCTGTAGGGCAAGCCACGACCAGGCTGGAGAGGCCTGTAGGGCAGCCACGACCAGGCTGGGAGAGGCCTGTAGGGCAGCCACGACCAGACTGGCAGAAGAGAGGTCTGTAGGGCAGCCACGACCAGACTGGCAGAGGAGAGGTCTGTAGGCAGCCACGACCAGACGGGCAGAGGAGGTCATAGGGCAGCCACGACCAGACTGGCAGAGGAGAGGTCTGTAGGGCAGCCACGACCAGACTGGCAGAGGAGAGGCCTGTAGGGCAGCCACGACCAGACTGGCAGAGGAGAGGCCTGTGGGGCAGCCACGACCAGGCTGGGAGAGGCCTGTGGGGCAGCCACGACCAGGCTGGGAGAGGCCTGTAGGGCAGCCCCAGACTGGAGCCCGAGGGAGGCCTGTGGGGAAGCATGGACCAGACTGGCAGAGGAGAGGCCTGTGGGGCAGCCACGACCAGGCTGGGAGAGGCCTGTGGGGCAGCCACGACCAGACTGGCAGAGGAGAGGCCTGTGGGGCAGCCACGACCAGACTGGCAGAGGAGAGGCCTGTGGGGCAGCCACGACCAGACTGGCAGAGGCCTGTGGGGCAGCCACGACCAGACTGGCAGAGGCCTGTGGGGCAGCCACGACCAGACTGGCAGAGGCCTGTGGGGCAGCCACGACCAGACTGGCAGAGGCCTGTGGGGCAGCCACGACCAGACTGGCAGAGGCCTGTGGGGCAGCCGCGACCAGACTGGCAGAGGCCTGTGGGGGCAGCCACGACCAGACTGGCAGAGGCCTGTGGGGCAGCCACGGCCAGACTGGCAGAGGCCTGTGGGGCAGCTACCAGGCCAGCCAGACTGGCAGAGGCAGAGGCTGTGGGGCAGCCACGACCAGACTGGCAGAGGCCTGTGGGGCAAGCTTAACACCAGACTGGCAGAGGCCTGTGAGGGCAGCCACGACCAGACTGGCAGAGGCCTGTGGGGCAGCCACGACCAGACTGGCAGAGGCCTGTGGGGCAGCCACGACCAGACTGGCAGAGGCCTGTGGGGCAGCCCCGACCAGACTGGCAGAGGCCTGTGGGGCAGCCACGACCAGACTGGCAGAGGCCTGTGGGGCAGCCACGACCAGACTGGCAGAGGCCTGTGGGGCAGCCACGACCAGACTGGCAGAGGCCTGTGGGCAGCCACGACCAGACTGGCAGAGGCCTGTGGGGCAGCCACGACCAGACTGGCAGAGGCCTGTGGGGCAGCCACACCAGACTGGCAGAGGCCTGTGGGGCAGCCAGGCCTGGGGCAGCCACACCAGACTGGCAGAGGCCTGTGGGGCAGCCACGACCAGACTGGCAGAGGCCTGTGGGGCAGCCACGACCAGACTGGCAGAGGCCTGTGCGTCGCCACGACCAGACTGGCAGAGGCCTGTGGGGCAGCCACGACCAGACTGGCAGAGGCCTGTGGGGGCAGCCACGACCAGACTGGCAGAGGCCTGTGGGGCAGCCACGACCAGACTGGCAGAGGCTGTGGGGCAGCAGCAGACGACCAGACTGGCAGAGGCCTGTGGGGGCAGCCACGACCAGACTGGCAGAGGCCTGTGGGGCAGCCACGACCAGACTGGCAGAGGCCCAGGGGCAGCCACGACCAGACTGGCAGAGGCCTGTAGGAGGGGCAGCCACAATGAGGCACCAGAGCTGGCAGAGGCCTGTGGGGCAGCCACGACCAGGCTGGCAGAGGCCTGTGGGGCAGCCACGACCAGGCTGGCAGAGGCCTGTGGGGCAGCCACGACCAGGCTGGCAGAGGCCTGTGGGGGCAGCCACGACCAGGCTGGCAGAGGCCTGTGGGGCAGCCACGACCAGGCTGGCAGAGGTCTGTGGGGCAGCCACGACCAGGCTGGCAGAGGCCTGTGGGGCAGCCACGACCAGGCTGGCAGAGGCCTGTGGGGCAGCCACGACCAGGCTGCAGAGGCCTGTGGGGCAGCCACGACCAGGCTGGCAGAGGCCTGTGGGGCAGCCACGACCAGGCTGGCAGAGGCCTGTGGGGCAACCACGACCAGGCTGGCAGAGGCCTGTGGGGCAGCCACACCAGGCTGGCAGAGGCCTGTGGGGCAGCCACGACCAGGCTGGCAGAGGCCTGTGGGGCAGCCACGACCAGGCTGGCAGAGGTCTGTGGGGCAGCCACTAGCAGGCTGGCAGAGGCCTGTGGGGCAGCCACGACCAGGCTGGCAGAGGCCTGTGGGGCAGCCACGACCAGGCTGGCAGAGGCCTGTGGGGCAGCCACGAGCAGGCTGGCAGAGGCCTGTGGGGCAGCCACGAGCAGGCTGGCAGAGGCCTGTGGGGCAGCCACGAGCAGGCTGGCAGAGGCCTGTGGGGCAGCCACGAGCAGGCTGGCAGAGGCCTGTGGGGCAGCCACGAGCAGGCTGGCAGAGGCCTGTGGGGCAGCCACGAGCAGGCTGGCAGAGGCCTGTGGGGCAGCCACGAGCAGGCTAGCAGAGGCCTGTGAGGCAGCCCACTTGCAGGCCAGCAGAGGCTGTGGGGCAGCCCACGAGCAGGCTGGCAGAGGCCTGTGGGGCAGCCCACGGGCAGGCTGGCAGAGGCCTGTGTGGGGCAGCCACGAGCAGGCTGGCAGAGGCCCGTGGGGCAGCCACGAGGCCGGGTTGGCAGAGGCCCGTGGGGCAGCCACGAGCAGGCTGGCAGAGGCCTGTGGGGCAGCCACGAGCGGGCCTGGCAGAGGCCTGTGGGGCAGCCACGAGCAGGCTGGCAGAGGCCTGTGGGGCAGCCACGAGCAGGCTGGCAGAGGCCTGTGGGGCAGCCACTGAGCAGGCTGGCAGAGGTCTGTGGGGCAGCCACGAACAGGCCTGGCAGAGGCCTGTGGGGGGCCACGAGCACTTGCTGGCAGAGGCCTGTGGGGCAACCAATTTACAGGCTGGCAGAGGCCTGTCGGGCAACCACGAGCAGGCTGGCAGAGGCCTGTTATGGGGCAGCCACGAGCACCTGGCCTGTGGGGCGGCCGAGCAGGCGGGCAGAGGCCCGTGGGGCAGCCACTTGTTAGTAGCCGGGCAGAGGAGCCTAATGGGGCAGCCACGAGCAGGCTGGCAGAGGCCTGTGGGGCAGCCCATAGAGGCTGGCAGAGGCCTGTGGGGCAGCCACGAGCAGGCTGGCAGAGGTCTGTGGGGCAGCCACGGAGCAGGCTGGCAGAGGCCTGTGGGGCAGCCACTGAGCAGGTCAAGGCCTGTGTGGGGCAGCCACGAGCAGGCTGGCAGAGGCCTGTAATATCAATGGTGGCAGGCCACGAGAGCAGGCCACTTGGCAGAGGCCTGTGGGGCAGCCACGAGGCAGGGGGCAGAGGCCTGTGGGGCAGCCACGACCCAGGCTGGCAGAGGCCCGTGGGGCAGCCACGACCAGGCGGGCAGAGGCCACGTGCAAGGCAGCCACGACCAGGCTGGCAGAGGCCGTGGGGCAGCCACGACCAGGCTGGCAGAGGCCCGTGGGGCAGCCACGACCAGGCTGGCAGAGGCCCGACCAGGCTGGCAGCCACGACCAGGCTGGCAGAGGCCCGCGGGGCAGCCACGACCAGGCTGGCAGAGGCCCAAGGGGCAGCCACGACCAGGCTGGCAGAGGCCAGCTGGGCAGCCACGACCAGGCTGGCAGAGGCCGCGGGCAGCCACGACCAGGCTGGCAGAGCCCGCGGGGCAGCCACGACCAGGCTGGCAGAGGACCAGGCCCGCGGGCAGCCACGACCAGGCCGGGCAGAGGCCGCGGGCAGCCACGACCAGGCCGGCAGAGGCCCGGGCAGCCACGACCAGGCCGGCAGAGGCCCGCGGGCAGCCACGACCAGGCCGGCAGAGGCCCGCGCGGGGCAGCCCACGACCAGGCCGGCAGAGGCCCGCGGGGCAGCCACGACCAGGCCGGCAGAGGCCACAAGCAGCCACGACCAGGTCGGGCAGAGGCCTCGGGCAGCCACGACCAGGCCGGCAGAGGCCCGCGGGGCAGCCACGACCAGGCCGGCAGAGGCCCGCGGGGCAGCCACGACCAGGCCGGCAGAGGCCCGCGGGGCAGCCACGACCAGGCCGGCAGAGGCCCGCCGGGCAGCCACGACCAGGCCGGCAGAGGCCCGCGGGCAGCCACGACCAGGTCGCCGGCAGAGGCCCCGGGCAGCCACGACCAGGCCGGGCAGAGGCCGCTGGGCAGCCACGACCAGGCCGGGAGAGGCCCGCGGGCAGCCACGACCAGGCCGGCAGAGGCCCGCGGGGCAGCCACGACCAGGCCGGGAGAGGCCTGTAGTAGGGCAGCCACGACCAGGCCGGCAGAGGCCCGCGGGGCAGCCACGACCAGGCCGGGAGAGGCCTGTAGTAGGGCAGCCACGACCAGGCCGGCAGAGGTTCAACCAAGCAGCCACGACCAGGCCGGCAGAGGCCCGCCAAGCAGCCACGACCAGGCCGGGCAGAGACTCACAAGAGCCACCACCAGGCCGGGCAGAGGAGGACCGCAAGCAAGCAGCCACGACCAGACCTGGGCAGAGGAGACCTCGCGGCGCCACGACCAGACCGGCAGAGAGGGCACCCGCGGGCAGCCACGACCAGGCTGGGAGAGGCCTGTAGTAGGGCAGCCACCACTCAGGCTGGGAGGAGAGATCCGCTGGGCAGCCACCACCAGGCTGGGAGGAGGAGGAGCCTGGGCGAGCCACGACCAGGCTGGGAGAGGGAGTCAAGCAGCCACCCACCCAGGCTGGAGAGGATCCGGGCAGCCACGACCAGGCTGGCAGAGACCGGGCAGCCACCACCCAGGCTGGGAGGAGGTTCCGCGGCAGCCACGACCAGGCTGGGAGAGGAGAGATTCATGGGCAGCCACCACCAGGCTGGCAGAGGCCCGGGCAGCCACGACCAGGTTGAGCAGACCGCTGGAAGCCACGACCAGGCTGGCAGAGGCCCGTGGGCAGCTACACTTGTTCAGCTGGCAGAGACCGCAAGCAGCCACGACCGAGGCTGGGAGAGGACCGCGTTGAGCCACGACCAGGCTGGCAGAGGCCCGCGGGCAGCCACGACCAGGCTGGCGAGAGGCCCGCGGGGCAGCCACGACCAGGCTG
>NW_025753393.1:0-10786 GCF_021184085.1 Oncorhynchus gorbuscha
ATACTGGACAAAAGAAGCCTCACCTTAGTCCAGCATTTCACAAACATTTCACAAACTCGGCCCGACGACCACAACAGGTGCACGTTTTTTGCACTGCACAGCGGATTAAAATAATCGAAGCTTGATGATGATGTTCGTTATTTGAATCAGCTGTTTAGTGCAAAAATCTAAACGTTCACCCCTTGGCGTTTGGGAAACGCTGCCTTTGTCCAAGGACCTTACATGTTCTGTTTTATAGGGCGAATTGGCTCTGGAAGCCAAAACAGCCAAATACTCCCATCTAAACGTGAATCGATCCTTAATTGCGGTACGGTTCTAGAAACATACAGCCCTCTACTTTCATATCACATCAAAATGATTTCACAAATGTAAAAATAGACATTTATGTACACAGTTGCAGCCAGCAGTATTTTTCATTGACAATAGCACAGGTACACTAGCACACTCTGTCTTCCATCTGTATGCAAGCGCTGTAGTATATAATTATGTTTCTGTGGAAACCCTAACCCTCTACAGGTAATACAATTTAAAAAAAGATATCACAACCCTAGCCACGGAACGTGTGATGCATTCAAATTATGTAGACAACACCACGCATTTTATAGACGTGTTAGCTGACGTCGTGAAAATGGTGGGGCAGAAGTCCATCTGTTGTGGTTCTGGATGGCCAGATAGCGACCAGATAGCTAGGTGTCTCATTTTTATCTTGTTCTTGATACTATGACTTGTTTTGACTGATGTCACCCCTATGCTAATATTACTGATATTAGCTAGCAAGCTAACAACTGTAAAGATGTATAATGAGTGCTCATTGTGGAAATGTATGTTTTCAAGAAACATTGGAGACTAAATATATTTAACATGTTGTCAACACACTATGCCAATCCCATTTGTTTTGCCCCATAGCTGTGCATGTTTTGGTTTTGTTGCTAAACAACCAACCCGTCTACTTTTAAGTAGTTTTTGTACTTAAAAAGTACTTAACTATTTATATTTTTGACGGGTGACTTTCACTCAAGTAGTATTTTACTGGTGACTTTCACTCAAGTAGTATTTACTGGGTGACTTTACTCAAGTAGTATTTTACTGGGTGACTTTTACTCAAGTAGTATTTTACTGGGTGACTTTCCTTGAGCAACTTTCTGTGAAGGTTTATTTTCCTGAAGTATGACAGTTGGTACTTTTCCCCACCACTGCCTTTCTCTGTGTTCATAAATCCCCAAAAGACCCATCTACAAGTCCGAATGTTGAATAAACTTAAGTTAAACTTACTGTGTTACCTGTTGTCTGCTGATTTTTCATCCTCGGGTGGAAATATGAGACAAAAATATCCACCAATTATGTTATTAAACAGACTTCCAGAACGCTGGTCTATATAATTATCTGTAGCTTTGTATTTCCGGGTGTGTATTTTTTCACGGTTACTTTCGGCTATTGTTTCGTAGTGTGCATCAGATAATGCATCAAGTGATTGAAAATAGAAGCAGAGAGAGATGCACATACACACACACACACACACACACACACACACTGTCCGGCAATGTAATTAGAGCATTAAAAAAAAAAATTGTCATACCCGTAGTATGTTCCTAGGCCGTCATTGAAAATAAGAATTTGTTCTTAACTGACTTGCCTAGTAAAATAACGGTAAAATAAAAAAATAAAAAATGTGGTCTGATATACCACAGCTGTCAGCCAATAAGCATTCAGGGCTCAAACTACCCTGTTTATAAATAGTCCTAGACTAACCCTCCTAATGTCACTAGGCTGTACTATAAATAGAGCTCGGCTAACTCGTATAAATGCCCAACCTGGAAAACAGGTTGTTTGCTGTATCTCTAAAGTCATAGTGAAGTTGAAGCATTGTTGGTGCGCACACACACACACACACACACACACACACACACACACACACACACACACACACCTGGAAAACATTCACTGTCAGTGATTCAGAGGTTTACTGCAAGATACTTACCCAGTCAGACAAACTCATGGGAAGCCATTTTTGTTTCCTGTGTCTGCGTGCAGTCTGGATATGATTGAAGTTAGCATATCGTTAGCTTAGCGCAATTACTGGAAATCTCCCAGTACTAGAACATGAAAAAATGGTTTGGTGCAGTGGAGGCTGCCGAGGGGAGGACGGCTCATAGTAATGGCTAGAATGGAGTCAATCGACTGGTATCAACCATTGACTGTATTTCAAGGCATTGTTATGAGCCGGCCTCCACTGGTTTTGGCACTAGATTTATTTTGAACTTTCGGTACTTCTGTCAAATGTGTCTCACGGATCGAACCGGTCTATTAGCAGCGCAGCAGATGTCCCCCCTTTTTATAGCGTGAGCTCATGTTACCTCTCCACTCATGCTGCACAGAAGTTAACACGCTTGAATAATACAACACGGCATGTTGAAACTGTTCATTTACTGTTCGCAAAACAATGTCCTACAGGCTAGAACCCTTTACAATGCAAGAAGATACCGGTATTTTCCATCTTTTGTAGGTCTTTCCTAGCTAGCTGACAGCTGAAGCTAACATCAATTCACCACCCTGGTACTTTGTTTGTGGTAATATACAAACCATAAAGCAAAATATGCAGATTTTCAAAGCTGATAGCCACAAACTTTATCAATTCACTTATTTGGTCTCTCTCGCACGTCTGCACCAGAGATCTACTGCCTCAGCCAACTTACTTCTCTGACAGGCCGCCCACCTCTTGCCTCATGAATTATGTCATTACTGGTTGAAGACTGCGCACATTTATATAAAATAAGCTACTTTAATGCAAATGTTGTTGATCAGTCTGAGGTCCTGAGCGCTCTGGAGCAGGTTTTAATGAAGGATTTCTCTTTGCTTTGCTCCATTCATCTTTCCCTCGATCCTGACTAGTCTCCCAGTCCCTGCCGCTGAAAACCTCCCCACAGCCTGATGCTGCCACCACCATGCTTCACCGTAGGGATGGTGCCAGGTTTCCTCCAGACATGATGCTTGGCATTCAGGCCAAATAATTCCATCTTGGTTTCAAATGGTCTGAGAGTCCTTTAGGTGCCTTTTGGCAAACTCCAAGCGGGCTGTCATGTGCCTTTTACTGAGGAGTGGCTTCCGTCTGGCCACTTTACCATAAAGGCCTGATTGGTGGAGTGCTGCAGAGATGGTTGTCCTTCTGGAAGGTTCTGTCTCCACACAGAGGAACTCAGTTGGAGCTCTGACAGTGACTATTGGGTTCTTGGTCACCTCCTGACCAAGGCCCTTCTCCCCGATTGCTCAGTTTGGCCGGACGGCTAGCTCTAGGAAGATTCTGGATGGTACTAGACGGTGGTGTTGGAGAACTTCAATGCTGCAGAAACGTTTTGGTACCCTTCCCCAGATCTGTGCCTCGACACAATACTGTCTCGAACTCTACGGACAATTCCTTGACCTCATGGCTTGGTTTTTGCTCTGACATGCACTGTCAACTGTGGGACCTTATAGACAGGTGTGTGCCTTTCCAAATCATGTCCAATCAATTGAATTTACCACAGGTGGACTCCAATCAAGTTGTAGAAACATCTCAAGGATGATCAATGGAAACCGGATGAACCTGAGCTGAATTTCAAGTCTCATAACAAAGGGTCTGAATACTTACGTAAATCAAGTATTTCTGTTTGTTATACATTTGCAAAAACTTCACTTTGTCATTATTGAGTATTGTTTGTAGATTGAGGAAAATATTTAATTCAATACATTTTTAGAATAAGGCTGTAACTTAACCAAAGGTGGAAAAAGTGAAGGGGGTCTGAACCTAATGAAGACACTGTGTACTTAGATTTGTATAATTTGTGAATTAATGCATACATGGCTGTCTCTTATTTTAAAATGAAATGTAAAAAAAAACATATATAATGATACTGAATTCAAAGATGCCCAAATGATTGAACTGAGCAGTATCTGAGTTTACCTGTCTGGATCAAGGGGCATTCTGGGACTTTGGTTAATACACTTTTTTTTGTTGTTGTGGTGATGCGTTTCGACCTCATCTTTTAAGTATCCTTTAGTATCCTTTTAAGCTGTACAGTGTCTCTGAATGATACCTAATTTACCCCTCCCATCTCCTTTCTCCCCAGCATGTCTCTAACTGTAATACAATATTACAAGGAACTATAAATATTACAATATTACAATGAACTCTCTTCTCTCCCTACAGTAACCATGTCCTAACGGAGGACATCATCTTCAGGGATGTAACACCCGGCAACCGTCTGGTCTCTAGGCGACTGCTGACCAAAACTAACCGCGCCCCTCGCTGGATGGAGAAGTACCTGCCGGTTACCATGGCCAGGCACGCCACATCATTGAGGATTCCATTGTGGACCCCAGAACAGAACCATGACAACGCTGACTTGGAACATCAGCCACGCACGAATGATGGTACGTGTGACCGACTGGGATTCGTACTGTGACTGTGCTAGCCTGCTGAGCTAAAGCCTTGGTATTAGCTCAGGGAGCCAACGCAAGTCTTCATCTTTGAATCTACACTACATGACCAAAAGTATGTGGACACCTGCATGTCCAACATCTCATTCCAAAATCATGTGCATGAATATGGAGTTGGTCCCCTCCCCTTTGCTGCTATAACAGCCTCCACTCTTCTGGGAAGGCTTTCCACTAGATGTTGGAACATTGCTGCTATAACAGCCTCCACTCTTCTGGGAAGGCTTTCCACTAGATGTTGGAACATTGCTGCTATGCCTCCACTCTTCTGGGAAGGCTTTCCACTGGAACATTGCTGCTATAACAGCCTCCACTCTTCTGGGAAGGCTTTCCACTAGATGTTGGAACATTGCTGCTACAACAGCCTCCACTCTTCTGGGAAGGCTTTTGATGGTGTTGAGGTCAGGGCTCTGTGCAGGCCAGTCAAGTTCTACCACACTGATCTCGATAAACCATTTCTGTATGGACCTCGCACGGGGGCATTGTCATGCTGAAACAGGATAGGGCCTTCCCCAAACTGTTGCCACAAAGTTGGAAGCTCAGAATCGTCTAGAATGTCATTGTATGCTGTAGCGTTAAGACTTCCCTTCGCTGGAACTAAGGGGCCTGAATCATGAAAAACAGCCACAGACCATTATTCCTCCTCCACCAAACTTTACAGTTGGCACTATGCATTGGGGCAGGTAGCGTTCTCCTGGCATCCGCCAAACACAGATTAGTCCGTCGGACTGTCAGATGGTGAAGAATGATTCATCACTCCAGAGAACCACTGTGAGAGTCCAATGGCGGCGAGCTTTACACCACTCGATGGTCGTTATTGCTCATGGTGATCTTAGGCTTGTATGCGGCTGCTCGGCCATGAAACCCATTTCATGAAGCTCCCGACGAACAGTTGTGCTGACGTTGCTTCCAGAGGCAGTTTGGAACTCAGTAGTGAGTGCAAAGAACGACAGACAAGTTTTAGTTCTGTGAACTTGTGTGGCCTACCACTTTGCAGCTGAGCCGTTGTTGCTCCTAGACGTTTCCACTTCACAATAACAGCACTTACAGTTGACCGGGGTCAGCTCTATCAGGGAAGATATTTGATGAACTGACTTGTTGGAAATGTGGCATCCTCTGACGGTGCCACGTTGAAAGGCACTGAGCTCTTCAGTAAGGCCATTCTACTGACAATGTTTGTCTATGGAGATTGCATGGCTGTGTGCTCAATTTTTATTAATTATTTAGATATTTTTTTTTCATGTATTATTGTTTTTACCTACACCTGTCGGCAACGTGTTTGGCGGAAATGGCCAAATCTACTAATTTGACGGAGTGTCCACGTACTTTTGCTCAGTGTATCTGAATTTGAGCAGTATTTCTCTGGTGGGAGTCCCCCTGAAGTCACTATGAAGACACGAACCAGTAGCTCTTAATACAATGTGGACCCCCAGGAAGATTAGCCAGCGTTCCGGCATTAGCGAATGGGCATCCTAATAAATCATGACTAATTACTGTTTATCTTCTACTCTGGCATTTGAAAAATATTCAGGCCTCTTGACATTTTCCCACATTTTGTTACAGTCTCATTCTAAAATGGATTCAATTGTTTTTTTTCAATCTACACACAATACCTCCATAATGACAAAGCAAAAAAACAGGTTTTTAGAAATTGTTACAAATGTTTTTCAAATTTTAAAAACGATCACATTTACATAAGTATTCAGACCCTTTACTCAGTACTTTGTTGAAGCACCTTTGGCAGTGATTACAACCTTAGGTTTGACGTTACAAGCTTGGCACACCTGTATTTGGGAGTTTCTCCTATTCTTCTCTGCAGATCCTGTCTAGGGTCTGAATATTTATGTAAAGTTATTTCTGTTTTATATTTTTGCAAAAATGTCTAAACCTGTTTTTCGCTTTGTCATTATGGGGTATATTGTGTGTAGATTGATGAGGAAAAGAACATTTAATCCATTAGAATAAGGCTGTAATGTTATACTCTCTGAATGCACTATTTTCACTGTACTTTTAGTCCTAATAAGGTCTATGCTTTGATTCCCCTGTCAGTCTGTGGAGGAGCGTTGTGAGTACAGAATTAACCCTGACAACACCAGCTGGACGGAGATTAACAGAGAGGCCTGGATCTCGTCTAACCTCTACGGGCTCTCCAGAGCTATACAGGTGTGTGTTTGGAGGGGGGGGGGGGTTTAAGGGCAAGTGGGAACTAAGTGGTACTGGAAGGGTGGGGTCCCTAGAAAGTTCCTGACTTGACAATCTTTCTACAGCCATGTATATAGCTAGGTAGCCATCTATAGTATGTAGCCATGTATAGTATATAGCCATGTATAGTATGTAGCCATGTATAGTATGTAGCCATGTATAGTATGTAGCCATGTATAGGATGTAGCCATGTATAGGATGTAGCCATGTATAGGATGTAGCCATGTATAGGATGTAGCCATGTATAGGATGTAGCCATGTATAGGATGTAGCCACGTATAGGATGTAGCCACGTATAGGATGTAGCCACGTATAGGATGTAGCCACGTATAGGATGTAGCCACGTATAGGATGTAGCCACGTATAGGATGTAGCCACGTATAGGATGTAGCCACGTATAGGATGTAGCCACGTATAGGATGTAGCCACGTATAGGATGTAGCCACGTATAGGATGTAGCCACGTATAGGATGTAGCCACGTATAGGATGTAGCCACGTATAGGATGTAGCCACGTATAGGATGTAGCCATGTAGCCACGTATAGGATGTAGCCATGTAGCCACGTATAGGATGTAGCCATGTAGCCATGTATGTATAGCATGTAGCCATGTATAGCCATGTAGCCATGTATAGTATGTAGCCATGTATAGCATATAGCCATGTATAGCATATAGCCATGTATAGCATGTAGCCATGTATAGCATGTAGCCATGTATAGCATGTAGCCATGCATGTAGCCATGTATGTAGCCATGTATGTAGCCATGCATGTAGCCATGTATAGCATGTAGCCATGTATGTAGCCATGTATGTAGCCATGTATGTAGCCGTGTATATAGCTATGTAGCCGTGTATGTCGCCGTGTATGTAGCTATGTAGCCATGTATGTAGCCATGCATATAGCTATGTAGCCATGCGTATAGCTATGTAGCCATGCGTATAGCTATGTAGCCATGCGTATAGCCATGTAGCCATGCGTATAGCCATGTAGCCATGCATGTAGCCATGCGTATAGCCATGTAGCCATGCATATAGCCATGTAGCCATGTAGCCATGTAGCCATGTATATAGCCATGTAGCCATGTATATAGCCATGCATGCATAGCTATGTAGCCATTAGCTATGTATGCGTATAGCTATGTAGCCATGCGTAGCCATGTAGCCATGCGTAGCCATGCATGCATAGCCATGTAGCCATGTATATAGCCATGTAGCCATGTATATAGCCATATAGCTATGTAGCCATGCGTATAGCTATGTAGCCATGCGTATAGCCATGTAGCCATGCGTATAGCCATGTAGCCATGCATATAGCTATGTAGCCATTCATATAGCTATGTAGCCATGCGTATAGCTAGGCATGTATGCCATGCGTATAGCTATGTAGCCATGCGTATAGCTTTATGGCTATGTAGCCATGCGTATAGCCATGTAGCCATGCGTATAATAATATGGCTAACAGCCATGTATATAAGCTATGTAATGTGTATATGGCCTAATGTAGCCATGTATATAAGCTATGTAGCCATGTATATAGCTAATGTAACCATGTATATGGCTAATGTAGCCATGTATATAGCTATGTAACCATGTATATAGCTATGTAACCATGTATGGCCCTATGTGTATGCATGTATATGGCTATGTATGTAATACATGTATATGGCTATGTATGTAGCCATGTATATAGCTAATAATGTAGCCATGTATATGGCCATGTATGTAGCCATGTATATAATACATGTATGTAGCCATGTATATAGCTTTATGGCTAATATGGCCATCATATATAAGCTATGTAGCCATGTAATAATATGCTATGTAGCCATGTATATAAGCTATGTAGCCATGTATATAGCTATGTAGCCATGTATATAGCTATGTAGCCATGTATATAGCTATGTAGCCATGTATATAGCTATGTAGCCATGTATATAGCTATGTAGCCATGTATATAGCTATGTATGTAGCCATGTATATAGCTATGTATGTAGCCATGTATATAGCTATGTATGTAGCCATGTATATAGCTATGTATGTAGCCATGTATATAGCTATGTATGTAGCCATGTATGTAGTATGTAGCCATGTATGTAGCCATGTATATAGCCATGTATGTAGCCATGTATATAGCTTTATGGCTATGTAGCCATGTATATAGCTATGTAGCCATGTATATAGCTGTATGGCTATGTAGCCATGTATGTAGCCATGTATGTAGCCATGTATGTAGCCATGTATGTAGCCATGTATGTAGCCATGTATGTAGCCATGTATATAGCTATATAGCAATATGTATATGTATGTATACATATAAAAGCCATGTAAATGTAATATGTATAAGGCTTTATGGCTATGTAATAATAATAATAGCTATGTAATAATAATATATAACTAATAATAAATATATATAGCTATGTATGTAATAATATAGCTATGTAATATGTATATAGCTATGTAATACATGTATATAGCCTAATAATGACCATGTATATGGCTAATGTATTATGTATAGCTATGTAATACAATATAATATGTATGTAGCCATGTATATAGCTATGTATGTATCATGTGCTCATAAATATGTAATGTAGCCATGTATATAATATTTGTGTATCATCAACCATGTATATAACTATGTATGTAGCCATGTATATGGCTAATGTATGGCAATACATGTATATGGCTATGTATGTAGCCATGTATGATAGCTATGTATGTAGCTATGTATATATATGTATGTAATACATGATATATGTAATATTATATATGTATGTATATATAGCTATGTATGTGCCATGTATATGGCTATGTAAAGCCATGTATATATGTATGATATATAGCTATGTATGATATATAATATATGTATATGGCTATGTATGTATGCCATGTATATAGCTATGTATGTAACCATCAATATATAATATGTAGCCATGTATGTATGTGTGTGGCCATGTATGTATGTAGCTTTATGGCTATGTAGCCATGTATGTAGCCATGTATGTAGCCATGTAACTATATTATGTATATGGCTAATGTAACCATGTATATAGCTAATAATGACCATGTATATAATTTATGTAATACATCATTGTATAATAATGTATATATGCATGTGTATGGCCATGTATATGACATGTATGTAATGTGTAATATGTAATATGTGTGTATTATGTATAATACATGTATGTAATACATGTGTAGCCATGTATGTAGCCATGTATGTAATATGTATGTAGCTATGTAGCCATGTAATATGGCCTAATGTAAGCCATGTATATAGCCATGTATGTGGCAATAAATAATATAATACATGTGTATATATCATGTATATAATAAGTAATGTAATAAATGTAATGTAGCCATGTATATGAAAGCTATGTATGTAATATGTATATGGCTAATAATGACCATGTATGTAGCCATGTATGTGGCTTTATGTCTCAACTGTAGCTAATGTATGTAATACATGTAATGTAGCCATGTATATAGCCTAATGTAGCCATGTATATAGCTTATGTAGCCATGTATATATAGCTATGTATGTAATACATGTATATAATATGTATGTAGCCATGTATATAGCTATGTATGTAGCCATGTATATAGCTATGTATGTAGCCATGTATATAGCTGTATGTAGCCATGTATATAGCTATGTATGTAGCCATGTATATAGCTATGTATGTAGCCATGTATATAGCTATGTATGTAGCCATGTATATAGCTATGTATATAGCTATGTATGTAGCCATGTATATAGCTATGTATGTAGCCATGTATATAGCTATGTATGTAGCCATGTATATAGCTATGTATGTAGCCATGTATATAGCTATGTAGCCATGTATGTAGCCATGTATGTAGCCATGTATATAGCTATATAGCAATGTATGTAGCCATGTATGTAACCATGTATGTAGCCATGTATATAGCTATGTAGCCATGTATATAGCTATGTAGCCATGTATATAGCTATGTAGCCATGTATGTAGCCATGTATATAGCCATGTATGTAGCCATGTATATAGCCATGTATGTAGCCATGTATATAGCCATGTATGTAGCCATGTATGTAACTTTATGGCTATGTAGCCATGTATATAGCTATGTA
>NW_025753394.1:0-10786 GCF_021184085.1 Oncorhynchus gorbuscha
GAGAGAGAGAGAGAGAGAGAGAGAGAGAGAGAGAGAGACAGATGAATGTGAGGGAGAGGGAGAGAGAGAGGAAGAGAGAGAGAGAGAGAGAGAGAGACAGATGAATGTGAGGGAGAGGGAGAGAGAGAGGAAGAGAGAGAGAGAGATGAATGTGAGGGAGAGGGAGAGAGAGAGAGAGACAGATGAATGTGAGGGAGAGGGAGAGAGAGAGAGATGAATGTGAGGGAGAGGAAGAGAGAGAGAGAGATGAATGTGAGGGAGAGGAAGAGAGAGAGAGATGAATGTGAGGGAGAGGGAGAGAGAGAGAGAGAAAGATGAATGTGAGGGAGAGACGAGTCTGAGGGAGAGAGAGGGAGAGAGAGAGAGAGAGAGAGAGAGAGAGAGAGAGAGAGAGAGAGAGAGAGAGCGAGGAGTGCGTGTGAGTGAGTGAAATGTTGTGAACCTAGGACTCTGAGGAGGTGTGGGAGCCATGGTGAATCAGTGATCTGTATATAGACGAGTTGAGGAAGCGAGGATAGGAGTCTCTGTGCATTAAGGTATAGATCTGAAGCTGGGCGTCCTCAAAGGTGTGGGGCGTAGGCTCCTGTATCTTCCTGTTAATCACCTCTCTCACCCGGGAGTCCAGACTCACCTAGGGGACGGGGGGTTGGAGAAGGGGATGGAGAGAGAGAGAGAGAGAGAGAGAGAGAGAGAGAGAGAGAGAGAGAGAGAGAGAGAGAGAGAGAGACAGAGATTAGCTTTGGACTCTCAAAAAACAATTTGAAAAAAACAAACACTTAAACTACCAGTAAAGAAACTAAAGAGCATCACCACTCACAAATCACACTGAATTTGTAATCGATTTACAACTCAGTGGGTTCCTATTTACAACTCAGTGGGTTTCTATAGGGGCATGTTGTGGTAGTACAGTATATACACTACATGGACAAAAGTATGTGGACACCCACTCGTCCAACATCTCATTCCAAAATCAGCATTAATATGGAGTTGGTCCCCCCTCCCTTAGCTGCCATAACAGCCTCCACTCTTCTGGGAAGGCTTTCCACTAGATGTTGGAACATTGCTGCTATAACAGCCTCCACTCTTCTGGGAAGGCTTTCCACTAGATGTTGGAACATTGCTGCTATAACAGCCTCCACTCTTCTGGGAAGGCATTCCATTAGATGTTGGAACATTGCTGCAGGGACTTGCTTCCATTAAGCCACAAGAGCATTAGTGAGGTTGGGCGATGAGGCCTGGCTCGCAGTCTGCGTTCCAATTCATCCCAAAGGTGTTCAATATGGTTGAGGTCAGGGCTCTGTGCAGGCCAGTTAAGTTCTTCCACACAGTTCTCGACAAACCATTTCTGCATGGACCTCGCTTCGTGTCATGATGAAACAGGAAAGAATTTTCCCAAAACTGTTGCCACAAAGTTGGAAGCACAGAATCGTCTAGAATGTCATTGTATGCTGTAACTTTAAGATACCTCTCTGACTAGGAGACTGGCTGAGTGGTGGTGGTATCTCTCTGACTAGGAGACTGGCTGAGTGGTGGTGGTATCTCTCTGACTAGGAGACTGGCTGAGTGGTGGTGGTATCTCTCTGACTAGGAGACTGGCTGAGTGGTGGTGGTATCTCTCTGACTAGGAGACTGGCTGAGTGGTGGTGGTATCTCTCTGACTAGGAGACTGGCTGAGTGGTGGTGGTATCTCTCTGACTAGGAGACTGGCTGAGTGGTGGTGGTATCTCTCTGACTAGGAGACTGGCTGAGTGGTGGAGGTATCTCTCTGACTAGGAGACTGGCTGAGTGGTGGTGGTATCTCTCTGACTAGGAGACTGGCTGAGTGGTGGTGGTATCTCTCTGACTAGGAGACTGGCTGAGTGGTGGTGGTATCTCTCTGACTAGGAGACTGGCTGAGTGGTGGTGGTATCTCTCTGACTAGGAGACTGGCTGAGTGGTGGTGGTATCTCTCTGACTAGGAGACTGGCTGAGTGGTGGTGGTATCTCTCTGACTAGGAGACTGGCTGAGTGGTGGTGGTATCTCTCTGACTAGGAGACTGGCTGAGTGGTGGAGGTATCTCTCTGACTAGGAGACTGGCTGAGTGGTGGTGGTATCTCTCTGACTAGGAGACTGGCTGAGTGGTGGTGGTATCTCTCTGACTAGGAGACTGGCTGAGTGGTGGTGGTATCTCTCTGACTAGGAGACTGGCTGAGTGGTGGTGGTATCTCTCTGACTAGGAGACTGGCTGAGTGGTGGTGGTATCTCTCTGACTAGGAGACTGGCTGAGTGGTGGTGGTATCTCTCTGACTAGGAGACTGGCTGAGTGGTGGTGGTATCTCTCTGACTAGGAGACTGGCTGAGTGGTGGTGGTATCTCTCTGACTAGGAGACTGGCTGAGTGGTGGTGGTATCTCTCTGACTAGGAGACTGGCTGAGTGGTGGTGGTATCTCTCTGACTAGGAGACTGGCTGAGTGGTGGTGGTATCTCTCTGACTAGGAGACTGGCTGAGTGGTGGTGGTATCTCTCTGACTAGGAGACTGGCTGAGTGGTGGAGGTATCTCTCTGACTAGGAGACTGGCTGAGTGGTGGTGGTATCTCTCTGACTAGGAGACTGGCTGAGTGGTGGTGGTATCTCTCTGACTAGGAGACTGGCTGAGTGGTGGTGGTATCTCTCTGACTAGGAGACTGGCTGAGTGGTGGAGGTATCTCTCTGACTAGGAGACTGGCTGAGTGGTGGTGGTATCTCTCTGACTAGGAGACTGGCTGAGTGGTGGTGGTATCTCTCTGACTAGGAGACTGGCTGAGTGGTGGTGGTATCTCTCTGACTAGGAGACTGGCTGAGTGGTGGAGGTATCTCTCTGACTAGGAGACCGGCTGAGTGGTGGTGGTATCTCTCTGACTAGGAGACTGGCTGAGTGGTGGAGGTATCTCTCTGACTAGGAGACTGGCTGAGTGGTGGTGGTATCTCTCTGACTAGGAGACTGGCTGAGTGGTGGTGGTATCTCTCTGACTAGGAGACTGGCTGAGTGGTGGTGGTATCTCTCTGACTAGGAGACTGGCTGAGTGGTGGTGGTATCTCTCTGACTAGGAGACTGGCTGAGTGGTGGTGGTATCTCTCTGACTAGGAGACTGGCTGAGTGGTGGAGGTATCTCTCTGACTAGGAGACTGGCTGAGTGGTGGTGGTATCTCTCTGACTAGGAGACTGGCTGAGTGGTGGTGGTATCTCTCTGACTAGGAGACTGGCTGAGTGGTGGTGGTATCTCTCTGACTAGGAGACTGGCTGAGTGGTGGTGGTATCTCTCTGACTAGGAGACTGGCTGAGTGGTGGTGGTATCTCTCTGACTAGGAGACTGGCTGAGTGGTGGTGGTATCTCTCTGACTAGGAGACTGGCTGAGTGGTGGTGGTATCTCTCTGACTAGGAGACTGGCTGAGTGGTGGTGGTATCTCTCTGACTAGGAGACTGGCTGAGTGGTGGTGGTATCTCTCTGACTAGGAGACTGGCTGAGTGGTGGTGGTATCTCTCTGACTAGGAGACTGGCTGAGTGGTGGTGGTATCTCTCTGACTAGGAGACTGGCTGAGTGGTGGTGGTATCTCTCTGACTAGGAGACTGGCTGAGTGGTGGAGGTATCTCTCTGACTAGGAGACTGGCTGAGTGGTGGTGGTATCTCTCTGACTAGGAGACTGGCTGAGTGGTGGTGGTATCTCTCTGACTAGGAGACTGGCTGAGTGGTGGTGGTATCTCTCTGACTAGGAGACTGGCTGAGTGGTGGTGGTATCTCTCTGACTAGGAGACTGGCTGAGTGGTGGTGGTATCTCTCTGACTAGGAGACTGGCTGAGTGGTGGTAGGTATCTCTCTGACTAGGAGACTGGCTGAGTGGTGGTGGTATCTCTCGACTAGGAGACTGGCTGAGTGGTGGTGGTATCTCTCTGACTAGGAGACTGGCTGAGTGGTGGTGGTATCTCTCTGACTAGGAGACTGGCTGAGTGGTGGTGGTATCTCTCTGACTAGGAGACTGGCTGAGTGGTGGTGGCCATCTCTCTGACTAGGACACTGGCTGAGTGGTGGTGGTAGTATCTCTCTGACTAGGAGACTGGCTGAGTGGTGGAGGTATCTCTCTGACTAGGAGACTGGCCAGTGGTGGTGGTATCTCTCTGACTAGGAGACTGGCTGGTGGTGGTGGTATCTCTGACTGGGGAGACTGGCTGAGTGGTGGTGGTATCTCTGGCTAGGAGACTGGCTGAGTGGTGGTGGTATCTCTGACTAGAGACTGGCTGAGTGGTGGTGGTATCTCTCTGACTAGGAGACTGGCTGAGGATGGTGGTGGTATCTCTGACTAGGAGACTGGCTGAGTGGTGGTGGTATCTCTCTGACTAGGAGACTGGCTGAGTGGTGGTGGTATCTCTCTGACTAGGAGACTGGCTGAGTGGTGGTGGTATCTCTGACTAGGGAGACTGGCTGAGTGGTGGTGGTATCTCTCTGACTAGGAGACTGGCTGAGTGGTGGTATCTCTCTGACTAGAGACTGGCTGAGTGGTGGTGGTATCTCTCTGACTAGGAGACTGGCTGAGTGGTGGTGGTGTATCTCTCTGTGGGACTGGCTGAGTGGTGGAGGTTTCTTTGACTAGGAGACTGGCTGAGTGGTGGTGGTATCTCTCTGACTAGGAGACTGGCTGAGTGGTGGTGGTATCTCTCTGACTAGGAGACTGGCTGAGTGGTGGAGGTTTTCTCTCTGACTGGCTATCTCTGACTAGGAGACTGGCTGAGTGGTGGAGGTATCTCTGACTAGGAGACTGGCTGAGTGGTGGAGGTATCTCTCTGACTAGGAGACTGGCTGAGTGGTGGTGGTATCTCTCTGACTAGGAGACTGGCTGAGTGGTGGTGGTATTCTCTCTCTGACTAGGGAGACTGGCTGAGTGGTGGTGGTATCTCTCTGACTTGGCTATCTCTCTCTGACTAGGAGACTGGCTGAGTGGTGGTGGTATCTCTGACTAGGGAGACTGGCTGAGTGGTGGTGGTATCTCTCTGACTAGGACACTGGCTGAGTGGTGGTGGCTATCTCTCTGACTAGGGAGACTGGCTGAGTGGTGGTGGTATCTCTGACTAGGACACTGGCTGAGTGGTGGTGGTATCTCTCTGACTAGGAGACTGGCTGGTGGTGGGGTATCTCTGACTAGGAGACTGGCTGAGTGGTGGTGGTATCTCTCTGACTAGGAGACTGGCTGAGTGGTGGTGGTATCTCTCTGACTAGGAGACTGGCTGAGTGGTGGTGGTATCTCTCTGACTAGGAGACTGGCTGAGTGGTGGTGGTATCTCTCTGACTAGGAGACTGGCTGAGTGGTGGTGGTATCTCTCTGACTAGGAGACTGGCTGGTGGTGGTGGTATCTCTCTGACTAGGAGACTGGCTGAGTGGTGGTGGCATCTCTCTGACTAGGAGACTGGCTGAGTGGTGGTGGTATCTCTCTGACTAGGAGACTGGCTGGTGGTGGTGGTATCTCTGACTAGAGACTGGCTGAGTGGTGGTGGTATCTCTCTGACTAGGAGACTGGCTGAGTGGTGGTGGTATCTCTCTGACTAGGAGACTGGCTGAGTGGTGGTGGTATCTCTCTGACTAGAGACTGGCTGAGTGGTGGTGGTATCTCTCTGACTAGGAGACTGGCTGATGGTGGTGGTATCTCTCTGACTAGGAGACTGGCTGAGTGGTGGTGGTATCTCTCTGACTAGGAGACTGGCTGAGTGGTGGTGGTATCTCTCTGACTAGGAGACTGGCTGAGTGGTGGTGGCTATCTCTCTGACTAGGAGACTGGGCTGAGTGGTGGTGGTATCTCTGACTAGGAGACTGGCTGAGTGGTGGTGGTATCTCTGACTAGGAGACTGGCTGAGTGGTGGTGGTATCTCTCTGACTAGGAGACTGGCTGAGTGGTGGTGGTATCTCTCTGACTAGGAGACTGGCTGAGTGGTGGTGGTATCTCTGACTAGGAGACTGGCTGAGTGGTGGTGGTATCTCTGACTAGAGACTGGCTGAGTGGTGGTGGTATCTCTCTGACTAGGAGACTGGCTGAGTGGTGGTGGTATCTCTCTGACTAGGAGACTGGCTGAGTGGTGGTGGTATCTCTCTGACTAGAGACTGGCTGAGTGGTGGTGGTATCTCTGACCAGGAGACCGGCTGAGTGCAGGTATCTCTCTGACTAGAGACCGGCTGGAGTGGTGGTGGTATCTCTCTGACTAGGAGACTGGCTGGAGTGGTGGTGGCAGCGAACTGGTAGAGACTGGCCGAGTGGTGGTGGCATCTCCGACCAGAGACTGGCTGAGTGGTGGTGGTATCTCTCTGACTAGGAGACCGGCTGAGTGGTGGTGGTATCTCTCTGACTGGCTGGTGGGAAAAGGCTGGTTCCTGGCCTATCTCATCCTTGACATCTCCCACACACACATCGTTGCTCTGGTGCCTATTTCTATCCCAGGCTGCAGGAGGGGAGGGGCGTCAGAGGGCAGTGCGAGTCTGTTTGGGAGAGGTCGAGAATGGGATGCCAGAGGGCAGCGATTTATAGTTTCCTGTAGACAACTTTTATAACGCTGTGAGAAAGAGAGGAGAGTAGCCTTGGCTTGTGAGAGATGGACACCCCCTGGACAGGACACCCCCTGGACAGGACAACCCCTGGACAGGGCACTAGTCTGTCTCCTGTTTCTGTAGTGAGACAGGAGACAACCAAAATCACAACCTTCCAATCTCAGGGAGGACACTAACCAATCTCAGGGAGGACACTAACCAATCTCAGGGAGGACACTAACCAATCTCAGGGAGGACACTAACCAATCTCAGGGGGGACACTAACCAATCTCAGAGAGGACACTAACCAATCTCAGGGAGGACACTAACCAATCTCAGGGAGGACACTAACCAATCTCAGGGAGGACACTAACCAATCTCAGGGGGGACACTAACCAATCTCAGGGAGGACACTAACCAATCTCAGGGAGGACACTAACCAATCTCAGGGAGGACACTAACCAATCTCAGGGAGGACACTAACCAATCTCAGGGAGGACACTAACCAATCTCAGGGAGGACACTAACCACAAGGCCACTGAGTTGGTCAAGAGAAATAGAGAAAGGGGTCTTAAAGTCAGGGTGGAGAGGGGGAGAGGAGGAGAGGTAGATGATTTAGAGAAAAGGTGTGTGTGTGTGTGGGTGTGTGTCTGTTGTTGTGTGTGTGAAGTGGGAGGTAAAGGATGTTTAATACCTTCCCAGTGCCAGGAGGAGGAGAGGAGAGGAGAGGAGAGGAGAGGAGAGGAGAGGAGAGGAGAGGAGAGGAGAGGAGAGGAGAGGAGAGGAGAGGAGAGGAGAGGAGAGGAGAGGAGAGGGATCAGGAGGAGGAGGAGAGGAGAGGACAGGAGAGGAGGAGCGGAGAGGAGAGGGGAAGAAGAGGAGGAGAGGAGGAGAGGATAGGATAGTGATCAGGAGGAGGACGAGAGGAGAGGAGGAGAGGAGAGGAGGAGAGGTGGAGAGGATAGGATAGGATAGGATAGGAGAGGAGAGGAGAGGGATCAGGAGGAGGAGGAGAGGAGAGGACAGGAGAGGAGGAGCGGAGAGGAGAGGGGAAGAAGAGGAGGAGAGGAGAGGAGAGGGGAAGAAGAGGAGGAGAGGGATCAGGAGGAGGAGGAGTGGAAAGGTGAGGGATCAGGAGGAGGAGGAGAGGAGAGGGGAAGAAGAGGAGGAGAGGAGGAGAGGATAGGATAGTGATCAGGAGGAGGACGAAAGGAGAGGAGGAGAGGAGGGGAGGAGAGGAGGAGAGGAGAGTGATTAGGAGGAGGAGGAGGAGAGGAGGGAGAGAAGAGAAGAGAAGAGGAAGGGAGAGGAGCAGGAGAGGAAAGGTGAGGGATCAGGAGGAGGAGGAGAGGAGAGGAGGAGAGAGGAGGAGAGGAGAGGAAAGGGATCAGGAGGAGGAGAGGAGGAGATAATTTAACATTTTACTGCAGTGGGCTAAATCAGGGTCACACAGAGTGTTTCTTGGTTATTAAACAAATCTCTTTTGAAACACAAGGAGACACCTCAAACACATGGGCTTAACAAAACACCATGTGTTTCAACATTTCGAGTTTGCATCCCAATATTACACTTCATAGACAGTCACAGAAGACTGAAAAATATATATATTTTTAAACGTTTGACACAGAAACACCAGATTATCTGATTTTTATTTTATTTTTAAAGTTGATTAATTATGAAATTCCAACCATGAGGTCATTTAACTGCAGGAAAGGAAAGATAGAGCAGATCTCACCATTGAGAGAGAGAGAGAGAGAGAGACAGAGACAGAGAGAGAGACGAGAGAGAGAGAGAGAGAGAGAGAGAGAGAGAGAGAGAGAGAGAGAGGAGAGACAGAGACAGAGAGAGAGAGTGAGAGAGAGAGACAGAGAGACAGAGAGAGAGAGAGAGAGACAGAGAGACAGAGAGAGAGAGAGAGAGAGAGCGAGAGAGAGAGAGAGAGAGAGAGAGAGAGAGAGAGAGAGAGACAGAGCGTGAGAGAGAGAGAGAGAGAGAGAGAGAGAGAGAGGGATGAAAGAGAGGAAGGGGAGTGACAGGGGATGATGTTGGAGAAAAGAGAGAGAGGGATGAGAGGGGAGAAGGGTGGGCTATAGCCAAGCTCTGAGTGGGGCCAGGGGCCTAATGCGATTTCCCCTCTACCTCTGCGTCTCAATCTCCCTTTCTTCTCCATCTCTCCCTTTCTCTCTCTCTCTCTCTCTCTCCTTCTCTCTCTCTCTCTCCCTTTCTCTCTTTTCTCCCCACCCTTTCTCTCTCTCTCTCTCCCATTCTCTCTCTCTGTCTCTCTCTCTCCTCTCTCTCTACTCTCCCCTTCCTTTCTCTCTCTCTCCTCCCCTTTCTCTCTCTCTCACCTCTCTCCCTTTCTCTCTCTCGTCTCTCTCTCACTCTCCTTCTCTCTCTCTCTATCTCTCCTTTCTCTCTCTCTCCCCACCTTTCTCTCTCTCTCTATCTCTCCTTTCTCTCTCTCTCTCTCTCTCTCTCTCTATCCTTGCTACCCCACTCTCTCTCTCTCTCTCTCACCCAGCCTTTCACTGCTCCCATCCCACTCTCCATCTCTGCTGTCTCTATGTCCACTCTCTGCGTCCAATCTCTCATCTGGCTCTCTCTCCCCTGTGCTGTCAAACTCTCCAATACTCACTATCTCTATCTCACCCTTTCTCTCTCTCTCTCTCTCCCCTTTCTCTCTCTCTCTCTCTCTCTCTCTCTCTCTCTCTCTCTCTCTCTCTCTCTCTCTCTCTCTCTCTCCTCTCTGTCTCCCATTCTCTCTCTGTCTCTCTCTCTCTCCTCTCTCTTTCCCTTTCTGTCTCTCACCCTCTCTCCCTTTCTCTCTCTCTGTCACTCTCTCTCTCTCCCTTTCTCTCTACAGCCTCTATCCACACAGCTGATGAGAACTGACAGACACAGCCTCCGGCACTCACTCTAAATAAAGCAGCTAGCACACACACACACACACACACACACACACACACACACACACGCACGCACGCATATGCATAACACACACGGAAATAAATCAAATGTAAATGCCATCAGAAGGAAGGAAAGGTCTTAACTCCACTGTCAGTGGGTCAACAGGAGATCCATAGTGTTTGTGCGTATGCCACATCTGCGTATGCGCGTGTGTGTGTGTATGGTACCGTCTGTGTACGTGTGTGTGCGTGTGCGCGCATCAGTGACATCTGGCGTACGCGTGTGTGTCGCGTGTGTGTGCGTATGCATCTGTGTACGTGTGCGTGTGTGTGTGTGTGTGTGTGTGTGTGTGTGTGTGTGTGTGTGTGTGTGTGTGTGTGTGTGTGTGTGTGTGTGTGTGTGTGTACATCTGTGTACGCGTGTGTGTATATACATCTGTGTACGTGTGTGTGTGTGTATATACATCTGTGTACGTGTGTGTGTCTATATACATCTGCGTACGTGTGTACGTGTGTGTGTGTGCGTGTGTGTGTGTGTGTGTGTGTGTGTGTGTGTGTTGTGTGTGTGTGTGTGTGTGTGTGTGTGTGTGTGTGTGTGTGTGTGTGTGTGTGTGTGTGTGTGTGTGTGTGTGTGTGTGTGTGTGTGTGTGTGTGTGTGTGTGTGTGTGTGTGTGTGTGTGTGTGACTATCCCTCTGTGGGCACACAGAAGAAAGAAACTAGACCATGTTAGTTATGGGCATTCAGAGAGAGAGGAGGGTGTGTGTGCTTGTGTTCCTTTTTGTGTGTGTGTGTGCGTGCGTGCGTGCGTGTGTGTGTGTGTGTGTGTGTGTGTGTGTGCTTGCGTTCCTGCGTGTGTGTGTGTCCCATGTAGAGGGGACAGAGAGAGGGAATCAAGAGCAAGAGTCAGTCAGGTCGGGGACATTGAGGCCACATTTTTCTCTTTATTGGGGAAACCATGACTGAAACCAACCACAGGCTACAGGGAAAGCAGAAGGAAGGGAAGAGGAGAGGAGGAGAGGAGAGGAGAGGGAGAGAGTTGAGGAGGAGAGAGAGAGTTAAGGAGGGGACAGAGGAGAGAGTTGAGGAGGACAGAAGGAGAGCGGTGAGGAGAGAGTTGAGTGGGTAGAGGGAGAAGCAGATAGAGAGAGGGTTGAGGAGGGCAGAGGAGAGTAGAGGAGAGAGTTGAGGAGGACAGAGAGGAAGCGGTGAGGAGAGAGTTGAGGAGAGAGTTAAGGAGGGCAGAGAGAGAGTTGAGGAGGACAGAGGGAGACGAGGGTAAAGGAGGGTAAAGGGAGGGTAGGCGAGAGGCAGGGCCGAGCTGGGCGGACTAGGTACAGTCACCACAGCCTC